>NC_052334.1:10331910-10429492 GCF_016432855.1 Salvelinus namaycush | reverse complement strand
CATTTTAGACTTTTTTTCTGTTGTTGTTTCTGGCTGCAGTACCCCTTCCTCACCTGCCGTTGTGCACTTTTTGCTTACCGTCGGTGTTCCTGACGGCACACTAGTAAGACTTCATGACCAATCTCGGAGCGCAAAGTGTTAAGAGGATAAAGGTTTTTGCATGAAAGTGTCTACTGGACACGTAGTCTCCTCGTACGCCTCTCTTCACGCCCTTTCTTGACTCTACAGTTTACAGTTAAAGTCAGCTTCTGCTGGCTATGCCCGTCACTGATACGCTATCCTTGGGCATCAACCAATGAGAATACAGATGTGTATCTACTACACGAGACGGTGGATAAACGTACGACTGGTCTGAGTCTACGGCGTCTCGAGCTCAATTCTGTACGAGTGATCTCCGCGTACTAACTAATCTTTCGAAGTAATCTTAATTCGCATCTACCTGGAGGTGCTATCGGAATGTACCCCTATCCACGCCTATCGTGTCTTCCTGCCCTCCCTCCTCCTTCTCTTCTCTGCCATCCCCCCCCTCTTTTCTCCTTATCCTATCCTTTGTCAGCCCTTCTGCTAATCGGTCGCTAATCACTCCCACCTCTCTCTTCCCTCCTTCTCATCCTTTCCTCTTCCAACCCATCTCCCTCCCTTTTGTTTCTGACTTCCCTCGTCCGTTCTATCATTTGCAATCCCATGTACAATTCTACTAGCCCTTGATGAATCCGCTACCTCGAACCTTCTCACTACTAACTTCTCTTCCCTCTCGCTCTCATCCCCTTCGCCACTCCTCCTCCTCTCATCTCCAGCTAAGTATCCTTCCTGGGATCTTGCGAACTCCCCCTCCGTACCCCTCCTCCTCCGTCATCCACACATCCCCCATTGTTCACTACTTGGCTCGCCATATATCTCTGCCGTCAGGAGAATGATTACAATATGTATCTAACTCCCCTTATACCGCTCATTAGCAATCCTCGTCATCATCAAAGCACCTGTATGCTGGAGGCACGTAATCCCTCTGTGAATATCTGGGGCTCTGCTGTCTAACGAACGCGCCCTCCTGTCTCTAAGCACCACTGCAACTAGCTGTCCTTCCGCCTCTGAATGTCACATTGTTCCTCGCCTGTCTATACCCTCTTTCTCCAGCAGTCTCAGACCCTCTCCCTCCTTATACTACTCCCTCCCATCTCCCTCTCTACGACTTAAAGGGATCTGGGAGGAGCAGTGGGAGGAGGAGGAGGCGGGCCAGACACAGAGCACGGCCAGTTGGAGAGGGACCCTGGAGACCAAGGGCAAGAAGTAAGGGAGAAAGATGAGGCGTACGTGTGCACGGGAGAAAAGAGTCGAGAAGCAGTGAGAATCGACGGCACATAGGACTAAGGGGGAAAAATAGGGGATCGGGGGAAAGGAAAGTAAGGCTGGACGAGTAAGAGCAAAGGAAGATAAAGACAAGGAACAAAGGAAGTGGTTTAAAAAGAGGTAGTGGTGTGTAAAGAAATGGAAAAATAGAAAAGGTAGAGAAGACGAAAGGGAGGAACGGGTAGATGGAAACAAATGAACTGGGAAACAGACTGTTGGAAAAGTGAAAATAAGGGACGTGTGTAAAAAACGTGAAGAATAGGAGGTGGAAAAGAAAAACGGCATTGGGTAACAAAAGAACAGAAAAGAGGCGTTTAAAGAAACACGGAGTGTAACAAAAAATAAATAAATAAATAGAAGGTGAAAAAAAGGAGAAGAACAAGGGAAAGCAAACTTCATTTGGCGGGGGAGATTGTTTGGCATTTGCATCGGATCCCCTGACACCGTTCCAACGTTCTTATCATCGACTCATTAACGGCTCAAGCTCCCGTGCTTGTATTTTTGCAGCAGAACGTCCGACAACGAACGAGCTCTTACAGACCTGACCATTACCCCCCCCCCGCCCCCCCCCCCCCGCGCTTGCCTATTTTGCTAATGTAAACGAATAGAACTGCAATCCCCTTAGAGCGCCACACCACAAACAACGTAGCCATGACTCGATAGCCTTCAACTTGAAAGCTGCCATCAGTCTATTGCATTTTCTCTCCGTGTACTTTTGCCATGCAACCTTTGAGTATGGCTCGACCCATCAAGATGTACTACCGGATATCGAGAATGATGGCATAGTTGCTGAGCGCGCTCGACTTGTTATCGTCCACCATTACGGCGATACGGGGGCTCAGTTCTTTTGGCGCCATGAATCTGGTGAGAAAAAAAAAAAAAAAACTGATGTCATAACATTAGCCCGCGTGCAATTGTCAGGTAAACCCGCTAGAGGTTCACCTAGCGGAGGTTGAAAAAAAGGGTAGCCGGCCGCTCTTTTACTAGGAGTCCGTGAAAAATACGTGTATAACTACACCCTGTCGGATCGCATTCTCTTTTACGTGAACTGAGAGCCACTTACTGACCTTCATCCATGGGACAGGATAATGCGGAAGGGCCTTTATTATAATAGAAGCGGATAACCTAGAGGGGCTTATCAACTAAGCCTGGACCCTGAAAAAAACTGATAATCGCAGGTCTATCTTCCTATAGAAGCTGAACTAGCACCCAGGGTCTTCACTCAGCGTGGACCCACAAAACTGAAGGGCTTTCATAGAAGCTGACCTAACCCAGGGGGTTCACGCAGCTGGACAGAAACTGAAGGGCTTTATATAGAAGCTGATAACCCAGGGTTCACTCAGTGGACAGAAACTGAAGGGCTTTTATTAGGAAGCTGCTTACCAGTGGGTTCACTCAGGGGGACAGGAACCTGAAGGGCTTTATAGAACTACACCCACCGCTGGAATAACCTCAGGGGCACTCCAGCGGGACTGAATCTGAAGGGCTTTTATAGAAGCTGACTAACCCCCGGTAGTCACGTCAGGTGCTGGACAGAACTGATAGGGCGTTTGTTAGTAGAATGCTGTGGTCATCCTACCCACGGGTTCACCTCTAGCTGACAGAATGCTCTGGGAATGGGCCTTCTTACTAGAACGTCTTGCGATCGACACCCTGGGGTTCTCTCACCTCAGCCACTCTGGCTTGTCTGACAGAAACCCCTTGAAGGGCCCCTCTTCGCTTTATAGGAAGCTGACCCTACCATGGGCTTCAGTTCAAGTTCTCTGGGACCGATCTACCCTCTGAAGCGGGGCTTTATAGAAGTGACTAACCCAGGGTTTCACTCAGCTGGACCAGGAACTGATAGGGCCTTTTACTAGGTGAGCTGACTCTGCCGGGGTAACCCCAGGTGTTTTCACCCTCTAGGCTGGATCAGAACTTGCACCAGGGCTTTTATACAGAATGGCTGACTTAACCAGGGTTTTCAATCCTAGCCCCGCGACCAGAACTGTAAGGGCTTTATAGTAAGCTGACCTTAAAAACCCAGGGGGGTTTGTTAGTCCAGGCCCCTGGGCAACCAGAAACATGAAGGGCTTTATAGAAGCTGACCTACCCAGGGTTCACTCAGCCTTGACAAGAAACCTGAAGGGGTTGATAGAAGCTGACTAACCCAGGGTCACTTGCAGCTGGACAGAAAAACTGAAGGGCTTTTTATAGAAGCTGACCTACCCAGTGGGGTTTCTCACTCAAGCTGGACAGAACTGAAGGGCTTTATAGAAGCTGACTGACAAGGGTTCGATCAGATGGACAGAACTCCTGAAGGGGCTTTATTAGAAGCTGACCCTAACCCAGGGTTCACTCAGCTGGACATGCAGAAAACTGAAAGGGCTTTATTATAGAAGTGACCTACCCAGTGGTTTCACGCAGTGGGTACTAGATACTTGTGGAAGGGCTTTATAGAAGCTGACCTAAGCCCAGGTTCACTCAGCTGGAAGAAACTGTAGGGTTCTTTATTACTGCGTAGGAAGCTGACTACCCACGGGTCACCTTCACCGCGGACAGAAACCCTGAAGGGCTTTATTAGAAGCTCGACCCTAACCCCAAGCGCGTTTTCCACTCAGCTCTGGATCACTTGCGGACCCCTGAATGGCTTGTATAGAAGTTTGTTTTTACCCAGGGTACCTCACTTCAGCTGGAACTCCTGACAGATGGTTATCCATGTTTGTCCTGTATCTCAGGAGAAGAAGACAGCGGAGGAGAGGTTTGAATGAGGTGAGACCAGAAATTCGATTGATCTGAGGAAGAGTGAAGAAGACCCAAGAGTCTTCAACTAAACCTGGGAAAAAAAAAACAAACAGGAGGAATGCAGTCATTGCTGAACTGGGAATGTAAAGCTTGTTCATAACTGGTGGCTACTTTGTTATGCATATTAACGGTTAGTGGAAATACATTGGATTGAACTTGTGCACATCAACACCTCTTTTCGTTTTCAGAATAGACTTGTTCCTGCTTAGTAATGATAAAATCATTTTCTATTTTCTTCCTCTTCTTTCCCCCCCTGTAGATCTGGTTGCACAGTCGTGCTAGCTTTGAGAGCATGGGTCGCTCTGGGAGCAGGAGGAAGTGGAGTGAGGTAGGATGGACGGGACGTGAGGCTCTGTGGGAAGCCCCAGCGAGCAGCGCTCTCGACCTGGGTTGGACTACTGTCGCCCTTCCGCTGATATTTTCTCCGAGGGGTCACCCCCTGCGCGTGTACAGGACCTCTGAGACGAAGGATATAACAACAGCTACACTGAGAGGTGGGGAGCGGGAGTTGTGACGACGGAGAATAATCTATACCCTGTCTATATCACACACCTTGAGAAGATGTTGGACCAAGATCCAACCCATCCTCATTTTGCATACGTGTTACCTCTACCAAATACACCTGCTTTCTCTCCATGAATGGTCATCGAAAAGCTGATTCCAGCCCACTAGTTCCTTGCGGAACGACTTCACACCATATTTGCGCACTTCCTGTCTCCTCTCTCTTTGTTTCCAGGTTGGAGTTGGGAGCGAGGTGTGCAGACAGGACTGAGGCTGAGACTCAGAGGGCTCTGAGATCGAGCTAGGATGAGGCTGAGACAGCATGTCTTCACCGGTGTCGAGAGGCTGACAGGAGGACGACTGTCGGGAGACTCAAACGTGAACCGAGCTGGATGAGAGAGAGGGCAGATGACAACAAGAGCGAGCAGACCCTGGGTGGGATGGAAGCCTGGATGGCCTTGATCGGACAGGAGCTGGGAAGACCATCAGTCCTGGAACCACGGCGGCCTTCCAGCAGGAACCTCAGGTCTCGTAGGCTGAGGACGCCGGCGGGGGGGTGGACAGGAGGGGGGTCAGAAGTAGTGGGGACACTGGGGACACCTACACCTAGCGGGTGCCCCGAGGGAGGTGGGTGACAGCACTACCCCTAGCTTGAGGGGTAGCAGCATGAGGCGGAGACGTCATCTAAATGAGAAAAAGAACGGAGGCACACGGCATCTAATGGAGAAAAGAACGGAGACACACGGCATCTAAATGGAGAAAAGAACGGAGGACACACGGCATCTAAATGGAGAAAAGAACGGAGAGAAAGAACGGAGGACACACGGCATCTAATGAGAAAAGAACGGAGGACACACGGCATCTAAATGGAGAAAAGAACGGAGGACACACGGCATCTAAATGGAGGAAAGAACGGAGGACACACGGCATCTAAAGGAGAAAAGAACGGAGGACACACGGCATCTAAATGGAGAAAAGAACGGAGGACCACCGGCATCTAAATGGAGAGAAAAGAACGGAGGACACACGGCATCTAAATGGAGAAAGAACGGAGGACACACGGCATCTAAATGGAGAAAAGAACGGAGGACACACGGCATCTAAATGGAGAAAAGAACGGAGGACACACGGCATCTAAATGGAGAAAAGAACGGAGGACACACGGCAGCTCTAAATGGAGGAGAAAGAACGGAGGACGGACACACGGCATCTAAATGGAGAAAAGAACGGAGGACACACGGCATCTAAATGGAGAAAAGAAGGAGGACACACGGCATCTAATGGAGAAAAGAACGGAGGACACACGGCATCTAAATGGAGGAAAGAACGGAGGACACACGGCATCTAAATGGAGAAAAGAGCGGAGGACACACGGCATCTAAATGGAGAAAAGAACGGAGGACTACACGGCATCTAAATGGAGAAAAGAACGGAGGACACACGGCTCTAAATGGAGAAAGAACGGAGGACACACGGCATCACATGGAGAAACACGGCATCTAAATGGAGAAAAGAACGGAGGACACACGGCATCTAAATGGAGAAAAGAACGGAGGACACACGGCATCTAAATGGAGAAAAGAACGGAGGACACACGGCATCTAAATGGCGAAAAGAACGGAGGACACACGGCATCTAAATGGCGAAAAGAACGGAGGACACACGGCATCTAAATGGCGAAAAGAACGGAGGACACACGGCATCTAAATGGCGAAAAGAACGGAGGACACACGGCATCTAAATGGAGAAAAGAACGGAGGACACACGGCATCTAAATGGAGAAAAGAACGGAGGACACACGGCATCTAAATGGAGAAAAGAACGGAGGACACACGGCATCTAAATGTAGAAAAGAACGGAGGACGCACGGCATCTAAATGTAGAAAAGAACGGAGGACACACGGCATCTAAATGGAGAAAAGAACGGAGGACACACGGCATCTAAATGGAGAAAAGAACGGAGGACACACGGCATCTAAATGGAGAAAAGAACGGAGGATACACGGCATCTAAATGTAGAAAAGAGCGGAGGACACACGGCATCTAAATGGAGAAAAGAACGGAGGACACACGGCATCGAAATGGAGAAAAGAACGGAGGACACACGGCATCTAAATGGAGAAAAGAACGGAGGACACACGGCATCTAAATGGAGAAAAGAACGGAGGACACACGGCATCTAAATGGAGAAAAGAACGGAGGACACACGGCATCTAAATGGAGAAAAGAACGGAGGACACACGGCATCTAAATGGAGAAAAGAACGGAGGATACACGGCATCTAAATGGAGAAAAGAACGGAGGATACACGGCATCTAAATGGAGAAAAGAACGGAGGACACACGGCATCTAAATGGAGAAAAGAACGGAGGACACACGGCATCTAAATGGCGAAAAGAACGGAGGACACACGGCATCTAAATGGAGAAAAGAACGGAGGACACACGGCATCTAAATGGAGAAAAGAACGGAGGACACACGGCATCTAAATGGAGAAAAGAACGGAGGACACACGGCATCTAAATGGAGAAAAGAACGGAGGACACACGGCATCTAAATGGAGAAAAGAACGGAGGACACACGGCATCTAAATGGAGAAAAGAACGGAGGACACACGGCATCTAAATGGAGAAAAGAACGGAGGACACACGGCATCTAAATGGAGAAAAGAACGGAGGACACACGGCATCTAAATGGAGAAAAGAACGGAGGACACACGGCATCTAAATGGAGAAAAGAACGGAGGACACACGGCATCTAAATGGAGAAAAGAACGGAGGACACACGGCATCTAAATGGAGAAAAGAACGGAGGACACACGGCATCTAAATGGAGAAAAGAACGGAGGACACACGGCATCTAAATGGAGAAAAGAACGGAGGACACACGGCATCTAAATGTAGAAAAGAACGGAGGACACACGGCATCTAAATGTAGAAAAGAACGGAGGACACACGGCATCTAAATGGAGAAAAGAACGGAGGACACACGGCATCTAAATGTAGAAAAGAACGGAGGACACACGGCATCTAAATGGAGAAAAGAACGGAGGACACACGGCATCTAAATGTAGAAAAGAACGGAGGACACACGGCATCTAAATGGAGAAAAGAACGGAGGATACACGGCATCTAAATGTAGAAAAGAACGGAGGACACACGGCATCTAAATGGAGAAAAGAACGGAGGACACACGGCATCGAAATGGAGAAAAGAACGGAGGACACACGGCATCTAAATGGAGAAAAGAACGGAGGACACACGGCATCTAAATGGAGAAAAGAACGGAGGACACACGGCATCTAAATGGAGAAAAGAACGGAGGACACACGGCATCTAAATGGAGAAAAGAACGGAGGACACACGGCATCTAAATGGAGAAAAGAACGGAGGACACACGGCATCTAAATGGAGAAAAGAACGGAGGACACACGGCATCTAAATGGAGAAAAGAACGGAGGATACACGGCATCTAAATGGAGAAAAGAACGGAGGACACACGGCATCTAAATGGAGAAAAGAACGGAGGACACACGGCATCTAAATGGAGAAAAGAACGGAGGATACACGGCATCTAAATGGAGAAAAGAACGGAGGATACACGGCATCTAAATGGAGAAAAGAACGGAGGACACACGGCATCTAAATGGAGAAAAGAACGGAGGACACACGGCATCTAAATGGCGAAAAGAACGGAGGACACACGGCATCTAAATGGAGAAAAGAACGGAGGACACACGGCATCTAAATGGAGAAAAGAACGGAGGACACACGGCATCTAAATGGAGAAAAGAACGGAGGACACACGGCATCTAAATGGAGAAAAGAACGGAGGACACACGGCATCTAAATGGAGAAAAGAACGGAGGACACACGGCATCTAAATGGAGAAAAGAACGGAGGATACACGGCATCTAAATGGAGAAAAGAACGGAGGACACACGGCATCTAAATGGAGAAAAGAACGGAGGACACACGGCATCTAAATGGAGAAAAGAACGGAGGACACACGGCATCTAAATGGAGAAAAGAACGGAGGACACACGGCATCTAAATGGAGAAAAGAACAGAGGACACACGGCATCTAAATGGAGAAAAGAACGGAGGATACACGGCATCTAAATGGAGAAAAGAACGGAGGACACACGGCATCTAAATGGAGAAAAGAACGGAGGATACACGGCATCTAAATGGAGAAAAGAACGGAGGATACACGGCATCTAAATGGAGAAAAGAACGGAGGACACACGGCATCTAAATGGAGAAAAGAACGGAGGACACACGGCATCTAAATGGAGAAAAGAACGGAGGACACACGGCATCTAAATGGAGAAAAGAACGGAGGATACACGGCATCTAAATGGAGAAAAGAACGGAGGACACACGGCATCTAAATGGCGAAAAGAACGGAGGACACACGGCATCTAAATGGAGAAAAGAACGGAGGACACACGGCATCTAAATGGAGAAAAGAACGGAGGACACACGGCATCTAAATGGAGAAAAGAACGGAGGACACACGGCATCTAAATGGCGAAAAGAACGGAGGACACACGGCATCTAAATGGAGAAAAGAACGGAGGATACACGGCATCTAAATGGAGAAAAGAACGGAGGACACACGGCATCTAAATGGAGAAAAGAACGGAGGATTACACGGCATCTAAATGGAGAAAAGAACGGAGGACACACGGCATCTAAATGGAGAAAAGAACGGAGGACACACGGCATCTAAATGTAGAAAAGAACGGAGGACACACGGCATCTAAATGGAGAAAAGAACGGAGGATACACGGCATCTAAATGGAGAAAAGAACGGAGTATGAGCAGAGAGAAAAAGACGACTAGAGAACGGACCAGAACTGAAAATCCCCAGAATCCACTAGCACACCATACAGCTTCTCAAAGGAGAACATGTATGTTACAAGAATACATAGAATGCAACTGAACGAGAGAGTGATAGATTGAGAGAGAGAGATAGAGAGAGAGAGGGAGAGGGAGTTACTCGCGAGTCGTAGGTCCTGCTATGGCCTCTGTGGTCCTTGTTGAGCCCCATCCTAGAGTGGAGCTACAGTACAGTAACGTATGGACAGAACAGCACAGAGTCAAGAGGTTTACAACAGACAGGCAGAGTAGAGGAATGCTAGGAGACAGTAGTATAGCGAGAAGTTATCAACATGAGCATTTTAATAGGTAACCCACCAGAGTTCAATGAAACAAAGATCTATGACTAGACAAGAGGTCGTTGAGAAGTGAACAGCCATACCAGAGGTTAAAAGCGAGGTAGGAGATGAAGTGAAGAAAAGAACGAGAGAATACAGAGAACGGGGCAAAGGAGAACGGATCAACAGCAGCTGGCAGCATGATGTTGTGTAACAGTGTTACTGAGCTTAACACAGATGAACAGTACCACAATGAGCAGTTCTGACCCGGGTGGTGGTGGGTATATTTAGTATACTGAACAAAAGTCAAAAACGCAAGACAAATATTTTACTGAGTTACTGTTCATATGAGGAACTCAGTCAATTTAAATAAATTAATTAGGACCAGATCTATGAACTTCGCATGACTGGGTAAACAGATATGCATCTGTTGGTCACAGATACCTTAATAAAAAGGTAGAGGTGTGGATCAGAAAACCAGTCAGTATCTGGGAACTGGAAACCGCTGCCGCACACGTCGATTCAAAGCATCCCAAACATGCTCAGTGGGTGACATGTCTGCTGAGTATGCATACCATGGAAGAACAGGGACATTTTCAGCTTCCAGGAATTGTGTACAGATCCTTGCGATATGGGTCAGTGCATTATCATGCTGAAACATGAGGTGATGGTGGCGGAGGAATGGCACAATGGGCCTCAGGATCTCAACACGGAATCTCTGTGCATTCAAATTGCCATCAATAAAATGCAATTGTGTCCACTGCCCGTAGCTTATGGCCGCCTATACCATAGCCCCATGGGGCACTCTGTTCACAACGTTGACATCAGCAAACTGCTCACCCACACACGTGTTCTGCAGTTATGAGGCCGGTTGGACATACTGCCAAATTATCTAAAACAGTGTTGGAGTTGGCTTATGGTAGGGAAATGAAAATTCAATTCTCTGGCAACAACTCTGTTGGACATTCCTGCTGTCAGCATGCCAACTGCACGCTCCCTCAAAACTTGACACGTGTGACAAAATTGCACATTTTAGAGTGGCCTTCATTGTTCCCAGCACAATTGCACTTGTGTAATAATCATACTGTTTAACTTCTTATGGCTGGGGGCAGTATTGAGTAGCTTGGATGAATACGGTGCCCAGAGTAAACTGCCTGCTACTCAGTCCCAGTTGCTAATATATGCATATTTTTAGTAGATTTGGATAGAAAACTCTCTGAAGTTTCTAAAACTGTTTGAATGATGTCTGTGAGTATAACAGAACTCATATGGCAGGCATAAACCTGAGAAAAAATCCAACCAGGAAGTGGGAAATCTGAGGTTTGTAGATTTTCAACTCATCGCCTATCGAATATACAGTGGGATATTGGTCATATTGCACTTCCTAAGGCTTCCGCTAAATGTCAACAGTCTTTAGAACCTTGTTTGATGCTTCTACTGTGAAGGAGGGGGGGAATGAGGGCTCTTTGAGGCATGGGTCTGGCAGAGTGCCATGAGCTGACCAGGCACGTTCACGTGAGAGAGTTAGTTTGCGTTCCATTGCATTTCTGAAGACAAAGGAATTCTCCGGTTGGAACATTATTAAAGATTGATTCTCTACTTCGTTTGACATGTTTCTACGAACTGTAATATTACTTTTTGTCTGAACTTTCGCATGGACTTGCCCGCGCGTCGTGAGTTTGGATTGTGTACTGAACGCGTGAACAAAAAGGAGGTATTTGGACATAAATGATGGACTTTATGGAACAAATCAAACATTTATTGTGGAACTGGGATTCCTGGGAGTGCATTCTGATGAAGATCATCAAAGGTAAGTGAATATTTATAATGCTATTCTGACATCTGTTGACTCCACAACATGGCGGATATCTTCATGGCTTGTTTGGGCTCTGAGCGCTGTACTCAGATTATAGCACGGTGTGCTTTTTCCGTAAAGTTTTTCTTAAATCTGACACAGCGGTTGCATTAAGGAAAGGTTTATCTAAAGTTCCATGTAAAATACTTGTATCTTTTATCAATGTTTATTATGAGTATTTCTGTAAATTGATGTGGCTCTCTGCAAAATCACCGGATGTTTTGGAGGCAAAACATTACTGAACATAACGTGCCTATGTAAACTGAGATTTTTGGATATAAATTAGAGGTTGACCGATTAATCGGAATAGCTGATTAATTAGGGCCGATTTCAAGTTTTCATAACAATCGGAAATCTGTATCTCTCCCTATGAATCTATCCACCTAGGCTGGAGATGAACGTTCTGGACTACATTAAGAATAGTAGGACAGGAGGTCAGCCTCCTTAAGCACTCAACCTAAACAACAACGACATTACAATAGTCAAACAACAGACACGGATGAGAGGTCATCACAATAGCTAGCACACAACAAGACTGGAGGGGAAATATCAGAGACACAGCTGCCTGTGGGATATTTTATGTACAGCAGGCTTGACTGCCTTTACCATGACAACGGGCTCATGAGAACATGACAAGAGGAGAGTAGGACTGCCATCAGAAGAACATAGTGACTTGCTTCACTGTGTGGTCGCTGATGCTGCCAGCACTCTCTCCATAACTTCCTCTTCTCTCCCCCCTTTCTCCCTCACGTTCTCCTCTCTCACTTTCTCCTCTCTTCCTCCCTTTCTCCTTTCTCTCTCCTCACTTTCTCCTTTCTCTCTCCTCACTTTCTCCTCTGTATCTCTCCCTCACTTTCTGCTCTCTCTCTCCCTCCCTTTCTCCTCTCTCTCTCCCTCCCTTTCTCCTCTCGCTCTCCCTCCCTTTCTCCTCTCGCTCTCCCTCCCTTTCTCCTCTCGCTCTCCCTCCCTTTCTCCTCTCGCTCTCCCTCCCTTTCTCCTCTCGCTCTCCCTCCCTTTCTCCTCTCGCTCTCCCTCCCTTTCTCCTCTCGCTCGCTCTCCCTTTCTCCTCTCTCTCTCCCTCCCTTTCTCCTCCCTCTCTCCCTCCCTCCCTTTCTCCTCCCTCTCTCTCTCCCCACTTTCTCCTTTCTCTCTCCTCACTTTCTCCTCTGTATCTCTCCCTCACTTTCTGCTCTCTCTCTCCCTCCCTTTCTCCTCTCGCTCTCCCTCCCTTTCTCCTCTCGCTCTCCCTCCCTTTCTCCTCTCTCCCTCCCTTTCTCCTCTCGCTCTCCCTCTCTCTCTCCCTCCCTTTCTCCTCCCTCTCTCCCTCCCTCCCTTTCTCCTCCCTCTCTCTCTCTCCCTTCCTTTCTCCTCTCTCTCTCTCTCCCTCCCACAACAGAGGTCATGAATGAAAGTGAGGCAAACAGAAAAGGGAAGGATTGAATGAATATACAAGTGAATGAATGAATTAAGCAGAAGGAAATATTATTAGATCAGTATTCTTTCGCTTTGCCAGATGCTGCATAAAAACACACACACACACACACACACACACACACACACACACACACACACACACACACACACACACACACACACACACACACACACACACACACACACACACACACACACACACACACGATGAGATGAGGGTCAAGCAGAAACAGATGAGTCAGCATGTTGATGAATGCCAATAAGGACTCTGATTACCTTTTGGACTAAAAGAAAGACGTGACTGTCAGGCCCAATCAAAAAAATACTTACTAGGAGATTACCCAATCAGAGGGATCGATCAGCGCCTGTGGGCCAGGATTCCAATAGCGTTAACAGGACAATATGTCATGTCCTCTAGTGATAAAGTGAGCCTGTCACAGACCTGAGATGACAGGAAGACTTGCTGATGGCCCTGAGCGTGGTGTGTGTTTGTGTAACCATTTACCTGGTCCAAGGTAGAGTACCTAGACCGGAGCGTGATGACCTCATCCAGGTGAGCCCTGAACTCTCTCCGTGCAGCCTGGAGAAAGCCACAGGACAGTCACTCGCCTGGACCACACACACACACACGCACGCACGCACGCACGCACGCACGCACGCACGCACGCACGCACGCACGCACGCACGCACGCACGCGCACACACACACACACACACACACACACACACACACACACACACACACACACACACGCCAAACATGGCACATACAAATTAGGCTCATGAGTGCACAAAAACACAGGTATGGCTCACACAGACACAAACACAGGTATGTCTCACACAGACACAAACACAGGTATGGCTCACACAGACACAAACACAGGTATGGCTCACACAGACACAAACACAGGTATGGCTCACGCAGACACAAACACAGGTATGGCTCACACAGACACAAACACAGGTATGGCTCACACAGACACAAACACAGGTATGGCTCACACAGACACAAACACAGGTATGTCTCACACAGACACAAACACAGGTATGGCTCACACAGACACAAACACAGGTATGTCTCAAACACACACACAACCACAGGTAACGCGTACACACACAAGCACACTACCCACCAATTCCCAATTGTCCTGACACACACTGGCCAAACACACTACAAAGCAAGTACGCCTGCATGGACTGGTATGAGATGGAGACTGCAGACATTTAGCCAAACAAATGGAGCCAAATCAAATATGAAAGAAACCTCAAACCGCACTGAACCACATGGATATGACTCTACAATTTCACTTTTATTGACTCAATCTGAACATCCAGAGGGCAAGGAACCCCAAACTGTTTCTAAACACAAACAAAGCAAAAGGTCATGGTTACCATGGTTATAATGATACCGTGATGATTAGGACGGGAGGAGATTTTTAAAAGCATCGTTCTGAGAGTGGATTAGATTTAATGCCTGAGGAATGAGTGTGAGAAAAAGAGAGAGAGAGCGAGAGAGAGAGAGAGCGAGAGAGCGAGAGAGCGAGAGAGCGAGAGAGAGAGAGAGAGAGAGAGAGAGAGGGCTATAATGTAGAGAAGCAAGGGTTCAGGGTTGGTCTGACTATGTGTGTCTGTTTGTTTGTGTGTGATTGTGTGTGACAGATAGTCCAGCTCAGAGCAGGAGGTCATCAGTTCACACCACAACGAGGGGCTATGGAACAAGGGAAGGATAAAGAAGATAAATAGAACAATGATGAATAATGACGTTGATAAAAGAAAACGTGTTCCAAAATAAACACTTGGGTCAAACGCACATCATTTAGCCAGTAAACACACATTATGTAGCCAGTAAACACATATCATTTAGTCAGTAAACACACATCATTTAGCCAGTAAACACACATTATGTAGCCAGTAAACACATATCATTTAGTCAGTAAACGCACATCATGTAGCCAGTAAACACACATCATGTAGCCAGTAAACACACATCATTTAGTCAGTAAACACACATCATTTATCCAGTAAACACACATCATGTAGCCAGTAAACACACATCATGTAGCCAGTAAACACACATCATGTAGCCAGTAAACACACATCATTTATCCAGTAAACACACATAATGTAGCCAGTAAACACACATCATGTAGCCAGTAAACACACATCATTTATCCAGTAAACACACATCATGTAGCCAGTAAACACACATCATTTATCCAGTAAACACACATCATTTATCCAGTAAACACACATCATGTAGCCAGTAAACACACATCATTTATCCAGTAAACACACATCATGTAGCCAGTAAACACACATCATGTAGCCAGTAAACACACATCATTTATCCAGTAAACACACATCATTTATCCAGTAAACACACATCATGTAGCCAGTAAACACACATCATGTAGCCAGTAAACACACATCATGTAGCCAGTAAACACACATCATGTAGCCAGTAAACACACATCATGTAGCCAGTAAACACACATCATTTATCCAGTAAACACACATCATGTAGCCAGTAAACACACATCATTTATCCAGTAAACACACATCATTTATCCAGTAAACACACATCATGTAGCCAGTAAACACACATCATGTAGCCAGTAAACACACATCATTTATCCAGTAAACACACATCATGTAGCCAGTAAACACACATCATTTATCCAGTAAACACACATCATTTATCCAGTAAACACACATCATGTAGCCAGTAAACACACATCATGTAGCCAGTAAACACACATCATTTATCCAGTAAACACACATCATGTAGCCAGTAAACACACATCATTTATCCAGTAAACACACATCATGTAGCCAGTAAACACACATCATTTATCCAGTAAACACACATCATTTATCCAGTAAACACACATCATGTAGCCAGTAAACACACATCATGTAGCCAGTAAACACACATCATGTAGCCAGTAAACACACATCATTTATCCAGTAAACTCAAAAACCCAAGAAATAGCTTACAACAACGCAACAAATAATAGTGTAGAGTATCTCCAGATTTCTAAGCTCTTTGGTCACCAGTAAGATGCATGTCTGGTTGAGAGGTTTGGGGGGTCACAGTGCTGCAGTGAGGGTAGGGGAGAAGGGGGGCGGATGGAAGGATAGAGGGAGGGGAGGGGAGGAGGAGGAGGTGAGGGGAGGACAGTGGAGAGGAGGGAAGGTGAGGAGAGGAGGGGGGCAGGTGTAAGGATAGAGGGAGGGGAGAGGAGGTGAGGGAAGGTGATGTGAGGGGAGGAGTGGAGTGGGACAGGTGGAAGGATAGAAAATAGGGAGGAAAGGACTGTGGAAGGGCCTCTAAGGAGGCAGGACTAGGGTATTTGACGGAGGAAGAGTGATAGAAGAGAGGATGGATTTTGATGGGGTGATTGCCATGGCAACGCAGGTAGATTGACACATGCGGAGGTACCTCTGAGACACTATAAGTAGATGAGCAGGAGGGGAGCCGGGCCTAGGGACGGTGCCGTGGGAGAGAGAGAGAGGGAGGGAGAAGGAGAAGAGATCAGAGAGATAGGGGAAGAGGGGAAGGGAGGGAGAAGAGAACAGGGTTAACACAGCAGCCAGTGGCAGCTGTCGGCAGGAGAGAGGACAGACAAAATAGTGCCCCTAGTGGGCTGGAGGATTGCATCTCACACTAAATACAAGGCGGGAAGGGGAAGGCACAGTTCAAATGTCAAACTACTACTGGGACATGAGTTTTGTCCTAAGGCTACTCCATCTCAACAAGACCTATAGTAGGACATGAGTTTTGTCCTATGGCTACTCCATCTCAACAAGACCTATAGTAGGACATGAGTTTTGTCCTATGGCTACTCCATCTCAACAAGACCTATAGTAGGACATGAGTTTTGTCCTATGGCTACTCCATCTCAACAAGACAGAGATCTATCATCATAGAGACAATCCAAAGATGCCTGCACTAATGCTATGATAAACCACCACAGTACTGCAAAAGAAAGTAAAACCCAGCTCAGCAACAGAGACATCTGCTACTGTTATTGCTACAGATCAACTGTGCTGCAGCATTATCTAGTGCTGCAGCATTATCTAGTGCTGCAGCATTATCTAGTGCTGCAGGAACAACAGAAGAGGACTATTGAGTTGGGAAGATTAGAATAGTGCTAAGACAGCGTTATGGATGGGGTCTCTCACACACACACACACACACACACACACACACACACACACACACACACACACACACACACACACACACACACACACACACACACACACATTGCTTGGGTTGGGCTTTAGTTTAATCAGTTCACGTATGAGTCAGGTCAGGTGGCTCCACATGCACCTTTCACCTCAGACTGAGTGAAGTGTGTGTGTGTGTGTGTGTGTGTGTGTGTGTGTGTGTGTGTGTGTGTGTGTGTGTGTGTGTGTGTGTGTGTGCGTGACCATAGCAAGCATAGGATCCCTGTGGTTCTTCTTGGGATGACCTCCGACTCCTTCTCCCATCATCAATCAACGTCTATTGTGTGTGTGTGTGTGGTATAGGGGTGTGTGGGGGGGTGGGGTGGAGGACAAATCAATATTACAAAGACAAGAGGGTAGGCGTGACATGGGCAGACCTGGCGCCTGAACAAATCATCTGGAAGGGCATTTGATTTCCATAGGCGGGCCCATTTCTTCGCCGGTTCTCCTACGTCTCCACACATTGTTTTAATGGGTCTAATATTAAAGACCACAGGCAGCTCATGATTTTCATGATTGAGGAAGCTTACAATTTATCCTACCATTTCTACTGATCTGCAAGCCAGTTATAAATATTTATATATACACAATGTTTTCCTTTCTCAAAATCATTGTCACGTGGTTAATCACTATGGTGAGAGCACTAGCCTATGCCATATGGACACACTGATACACTGTGATCCACTGGTGGCTAAAGACACGAGAGCACAGAACTCAGAGATAGCCTATAGGCCAATGCAGCAGTAGGCCTATATACACAGTGATGGAAAAAGTACCCAATTGTCATACTTGACTAAAAGTAAAGATACCTTAATAGAAAATGACTCAAGCAAAAGTGAAAGTCTAACAGTAAAATACTACTTTAGTAAAAGTCAAAAAATATTTGGTTTGAAAAATACTCAAGTATCAAAAGTAAATGTAATTGCTAAAATATACTTTAGTATCAAAAGTAAAATAATAAATCGTTTAAAATTCCTTATATTAAGCTAATCTTTTTAATTTACGGATAGCCAGGGGAACACTCCAACACTCAGACATAATTTACAAATGAAGCATTTGTGTTTTGTGAGTCTGTGAGTGCGCCAGATCAGAGGCAGTAGGGATGACCAGGGATGTTCCTTGATTAGCGTGTGAATTTGACCATTTTCCTGTACTACTAAGCATTACAAATGTAATGAGTACTGTTGGGTGTCAAGGAAAACATATGGAGTAAAAAGTACATAATTTTATTGAGGAATGTAGTAAAAGTAAAAGTTGTCAAAAATATAAACAGTAAAGTAAAGTACAGATGCGGGCGGCAGTTAGCCTAGTGGTTAGAGCGTTGGACTAGTATCCGAAAGGTTGCAAGATCGAATCCCTGAGCTGACAAGGTAAACATCTGTCGTTCTGCCCCTGAACAAGGCAGTTAACCCACTGTTCCTCGGCCGTCATTGAAAATAAGAATTTGTTCTTAACTGACTTGCCTAGTTTAATAAAGGTAAAATTAAAATAAATAAATAAAATACACCAAAAAAACTACTTAAATAGTACTTTCAAGTATTTTACACCACTGTAAACTTCCATCACCAACTAAGTAAAATAATATAGGCCTAAAGCTGATTCTGATTCTGGTTCTTTCAATCACATTCATCTCCCTCTTTCTCCTGTCTGCCTCCCTTTCTGTCTGTCTTCTCCCCTTTCTGTCTGTCTGCCTCCCTCTTCCGCCAGTCTGCCTCCCTCTTCCGCCAGTCTGCCTCCCTCTTCCGCCTGTCTGCCTCCCTCTTCCGCCTGTCTGCCTCCCTCTTCCGCCTGTCTGCCTCCCTCTTCCGCCTGTCTGCCTCCCTCTTCCGCCTGTCTGCCTCCCTCTTCCGCCTGTCTGCCTCCCTCTTCCGCCTGTCTGCCTCCCTCTTCCGCCTGTCTGCCTCCCTCCCTCTTCCGCCTGTCTCTCTCCCTTTCTGTCTGTCTTGGCTTGAGCTATTGCTAATGAAGTTAGGATTGCACAGACCACACGCACACACACACACACACACACACACACACACACACACACACACACACACACACACACACACACACAACAACACTGGCACAGACCACACGCACACACACACACAACAACAACACTGGCACAGACCACACGCACGCACACACACACAACAACAACACTGGCACAGACCACACGCACACACACACACAACAACAACACTGGCACAGACCACACGAACGCACACACACAACAACAACACTGGCACAGACCACACGCACGCACACACACAACAACAACACTGGCACAGACCACACGCACGCACACACACAACAACAACACTGGCACAGACCACACGCACGCACACACACAACAACAACACTGGCACAGACCACACGCACGCACACACACAACAACAACACTGGCACAGACCACACGCACGCACACACACAACAACAACACTGGCACAGACCACACGCACGCACACACACAACAACAACACTGGCACAGACCACACACACACACACACACAACAACAACACTGGCACAGACCACACGCACGCACGCACACACACACAACAACACTGGCACAGACCACACGCACGCACACACACAACAACAACACTGGCACAGACCACACGCACGCACGCACACACACACAACAACACTGGCACAGACCGCACGCACGCACACACACACAACAACAACACTGGCACAGACCACACGCACGCACACACACACAACAACAACACTGGCACAGACCACACACACACACAAACATACCAACCAAGGTTAATTAATACCAAGGCTGTTGTTTTGTGCAATTATTACATGGTACTTCAACATGAGGGAAACAAAGGCATGGGAAATGGATATTATCCCACAGTTAATTCATCTGCAATGCTGTACAGTCACCAGGTGTGTGTGTGTGTTTGGTATGCATGGGTGTGTGTGTGTGTTCAGCTCCCCTCCAGGGCTGTAGTGTTCAGACTCATAAGCAGCCGCCTGTCCGCCCACTCTTCCCCATCCCCAGAAGGTACCACTCTGGAGGCCCGCAGAACCTCTCCTCACCCCTTCTCACCCTTCCTCACCCCTCCTTACCCGCTCAAACCCTCTAGCCTCAGCGCTCCTCACCTTGCCTGTGTGTGCCTCCCAGTCATGCTGTTCTCCATCCAGTTAGTGTAACCACATCCAGGAGAGCAGCCTGGAGCACTGTGGTGATGCATTAAAGACCATGCTAGTTACACCTAATGTGATAGAACATGTCAATGACATGGTGCAACGTAAAAACTCAAGGCACATTTTCTTTTTAAAGGCAGAAACGTTTTGGAGTTTTCTTTTAATGTACTGGTGCATCCAAGCAGTTGTATAGGAATGTGATGGCTAATCCTAGGAAGGAGTTGTCAGCAGAATAGTTGTATAGGAATGTGATGGCTAATCCTAGGAAGGAGTTGTCAGCAGAATAGTTGTATAGGAATGTGATGGCTAATCCTAGGAAGGAGTTGTCAGCAGAATAGTTCTATAGGATCAATAAAAAGCTACAATGGCTGTGTTTAGCCTACAAGGACAGGCAGGGTTCTCCACTCCACAGTAGAAAAAGCTGCTACAGCTTGAGGAAGAGGGCAGACACACACACACACACACACACACACACACACACACACACACACACACACACACACACACACACACACACACACACACACACACACACACACACACACACACACACACACACACACACACACACACACACACACACACACACACCGCCCGCTGTGGAGTCAACCAGAGCCCAACAACCCTCTACCACTGTAACTGGACTGAGAGTGAATTAAAAACATTATGAAACAGTCCTTGAGTGTTGTTGTGATGAATATGGGTGACGCTGTCTAACTCTCGCTCCATGTTACAGAGGAGAAACTATGTTGTTGTGATGAATATGGGTGAGGCTGTCTAACTCTCGCTCCATGTTACAGAGGAGAAACTATGTTGTTGTGATGAATATGGGTGACGCTGTCTGACTCTCGCTCCATGTTACAGAGGAGAAACTATGTTGTTGTGATGAATATGGGTGACGCTGTCTGACTCTCGCTCCATGTTACAGAGGAGAAACTATGTTGTTGTGATGAATATGGGTGACGCTGTCTGACTCTCGCTCCATGTTACAGAGGAGAAACTATGTTGTTGTGATGAATATGGGTGACGCTGTCTGACTCTCGCTCCATGTTACAGAGGAGAAACTATGTTGTTGTGATGAATATGGGTGACGCTGTCTGACTCTCGCTCCATGTTACAGAGGAGAAACTATGTTGTTGTGATGAATATGAGTGACGCTGTCTAACTCTCGCTCCATGTTACAGAGGAGAAACTATGTTGTTGTGATGAATATGAGTGACGCTGTCTAACTCTCGCTCCATGTTACAGAGGAGAAACTATGTTGTTGTGATGAATATGGGTGACGCTGTCTGACTCTCGCTCCATGTTACAGAGGAGAAACTGTTGTTGTGATGAATATGGGTGACGCTGTCTGACTCTCGCTCCATGTTACAGAGGAGAAACTGTTGTTGTGATGAATATGGGTGACGCTGTCTGACTCTCGCTCCATGTTACAGAGGAGAAACTATGTTGTTGTGATGAATATGGGTGACGCTGTCTGACTCTCGCTCCATGTTACAGAGGAGAAACTATGTTGTTGTGATGAATATGGGTGACGCTGTCTGACTCTCGCTCCATGTTACAGAGGAGAAACTATGTTGTTGTGATGAATATGAGTGACGCTGTCTAACTCTCGCTCCATGTTACAGAGGAGAAACTATGTTGTTGTGATGAATATGGGTGACGCTGTCTGACTCTCGCTCCATGTTACAGAGGAGAAACTATGTTGTTGTGATGAATATGGGTGACGCTGTCTAACTCTCGCTCCATGTTACAGAGGAGAAACTATGTTGTTGTGATGAATATGGGTGAGGCTGTCTAACTCTCGCTCCATGTTACAGAGGAGAAACTATGTTGTTGTGATGAATATGGGTGACGCTGTCTGACTCTCGCTCCATGTTACAGAGGAGAAACTATGTTGTTGTAATGAATATGGGTGACGCTGTCTGACTCTCGCTCCATGTTACAGAGGAGAAACTATGTTGTTGTAATGAATATGGGTGACGCTGTCTGACTCTCGCTCCATGTTACAGAGGAGAAACTATGTTGTTGTGATGAATATGGGTGACGCTGTCTGACTCTCGCTCCATGTTACAGAGGAGAAACTATGTTGTTGTGATGAATATGGGTGACGCTGTCTAACTCTCGCTCCATGTTACAGAGGAGAAACTATGTTGTTGTGATGAATATGGGTGACGCTGTCTGACTCTCGCTCCATGTTACAGAGGAGAAACTATGTTGTTGTAATGAATATGGGTGACGCTGTCTGACTCTCGCTCCATGTTACAGAGGAGAAACTATGTTGTTGTAATGAATATGGGTGACGCTGTCTGACTCTCGCTCCATGTTACAGAGGAGAAACTATGTTGTTGTGATGAATATGGGTGACGCTGTCTGACTCTCGCTCCATGTTACAGAGGAGAAACTATGTTGTTGTGATGAATATGGGTGACGCTGTCTAACTCTCGCTCCATGTTACAGAGGAGAAACTATGTTGTTGTGATGAATATGGGTGACGCTGTCTAACTCTCGCTCCATGTTACAGAGGAGAAACTATGTTGTTGTGATGAATATGGGTGACGCTGTCTAACTCTCGCTCCATGTTACAGAGGAGAAACTATGTTGTTGTGATGAATATGGGTGACGCTGTCTGACTCTCGCTCCATGTTACAGAGGAGAAACTATGTTGTTGTAATGAATATGGGTGACGCTGTCTGACTCTCGCTCCATGTTACAGAGGAGAAACTATGTTGTTGTGATGAATATGGGTGACGCTGTCTGACTCTCGCTCCATGTTACAGAGGAGAAACTATGTTGTTGTGATGAATATGGGTGACGCTGTCTGACTCTCGCTCCATGTTACAGAGGAGAAACTATGTTGTTGTGATGAATATGGGGGACGCTGTCTGACTCTCGCTCCATGTTACAGAGGAGAAACTATGTTGTTGTGATGAATATGGGTGACGCTGTCTGACTCTCGCTCCATGTTACAGAGGAGAAACTATGTTGTTGTGATGAATATGGGTGACGCTGTCTAACTCTCGCTCCATGTTACAGAGGAGAAACTATGTTGTTGTGATGAATATGGGTGACGCTGTCTAACTCTCGCTCCATGTTACAGAGGAGAAACTATGTTGTTGTAATGAATATGGGTGACGCTGTCTGACTCTCGCTCCATGTTACAGAGGAGAAACTATGTTGTTGTGATGAATATGGGTGACGCTGTCTGACTCTCGCTCCATGTTACAGAGGAGAAACTATGTTGTTGTGATGAATATGGGTGACGCTGTCTGACTCTCGCTCCATGTTACAGAGGAGAAACTATGTTGTTGTGATGAATATGGGTGACGCTGTCTAACTCTCGCTCCATGTTACAGAGGAGAAACTATGTTGTTGTGATGAATATGGGTGACGCTGTCTAACTCTCGCTCCATGTTACAGAGGAGAAACTATGTTGTTGTGATGAATATGGGTGACGCTGTCTAACTCTCGCTCCATGTTACAGAGGAGAAACTATGTTGTTGTGATGAATATGGGTGACGCTGTCTGACTCTCGCTCCATGTTACAGAGGAGAAACTATGTTGTTGTGATGAATATGGGTGACGCTGTCTGACTCTCGCTCCATGTTACAGAGGAGAAACTATGTTGTTGTGATGAATATGGGGGACGCTGTCTAACTCTCGCTCCATGTTACAGAGGAGAAACTATGTTGTGATGAATATGGGTGACGCTGTCTAACTCTCGCTCCATGTTACAGAGGAGAAACTATGTTGTTGTGATGAATATGGGTGACGCTGTCTGACTCTCGCTCCATGTTACAGAGGAGAAACTATGTTGTTGTGATGAATATGGGTGACGCTGTCTGACTCTCGCTCCATGTTACAGAGGAGAAACTATGTTGTTGTAATGAATATGGGTGACGCTGTCTGACTCTCGCTCCATGTTACAGAGGAGAAACTATGTTGTTGTGATGAATATGGGTGACGCTGTCTGACTCTCGCTCCATGTTACAGAGGAGAAACTATGTTGTTGTGATGAATATGGGTGACGCTGTCTGACTCTCGCTCCATGTTACAGAGGAGAAACTATGTTGTTGTAATGAATATGGGGGACGCTGTCTGACTCTCGCTCCATGTTACAGAGGAGAAACTATGTTGTTGTGATGAATATGGGGGACGCTGTCTAACTCTCGCTCCATGTTACAGAGGAGAAACTATGTTGTTGTGATGAATATGGGGGACGCTGTCTAACTCTCGCTCCATGTTACAGAGGAGAAACTATGTTGTTGTGATGAATATGGGTGACGCTGTCTAACTCTCGCTCCATGTTACAGAGGAGAAACTATGTTGTTGTGATGAATATGGGTGACGCTGTCTGACTCTCGCTCCATGTTACAGAGGAGAAACTATGTTGTTGTGATGAATATGGGTGACGCTGTCTGACTCTCGCTCCATGTTACAGAGGAGAAACTATGTTGTTGTGATGAATATGGGTGACGCTGTCTGACTCTCGCTCCATGTTACAGAGGAGAAACTATGTTGTTGTAATGAATATGGGTGACGCTGTCTAACTCTCGCTCCATGTTACAGAGGAGAAACTATGTTGTTGTGATGAATATGGGTGACGCTGTCTGACTCTCGCTCCATGTTACAGAGGAGAAACTATGTTGTTGTGATGAATATGGGTGACGCTGTCTGACTCTCGCTCCATGTTACAGAGGAGAAACTATGTTGTTGTGATGAATATGGGTGACGCTGTCTAACTCTCGCTCCATGTTACAGAGGAGAAACTATGTTGTTGTGATGAATATGGGTGACGCTGTCTGACTCTCGCTCCATGTTACAGAGGAGAAACTATGTTGTTGTAATGAATATGGGTGACGCTGTCTAACTCTCGCTCCATGTTACAGAGGAGAAACTATGTTGTTGTGATGAATATGGGTGACGCTGTCTGACTCTCGCTCCATGTTACAGAGGAGAAACTATGTTGTTGTAATGAATATGGGGGACGCTGTCTAACTCTCGCTCCATGTTACAGAGGAGAAACTATGTTGTTGTGATGAATATGGGTGACGCTGTCTAACTCTCGCTCCATGTTACAGAGGAGAAACTATGTTGTTGTAATGAATATGGGTGACGCTGTCTGACTCTCGCTCCATGTTACAGAGGAGAAACTATGTTGTTGTGATGAATATGGGTGACGCTGTCTAACTCTCGCTCCATGTTACAGAGGAGAAACTATGTTGTTGTGATGAATATGGGTGACGCTGTCTGACTCTCGCTCCATGTTACAGAGGAGAAACTATGTTGTTGTAATGAATATGGGTGAGGCTGTCTGACTCTCGCTCCATGTTACAGAGGAGAAACTATGTTGTTGTGATGAATATGGGTGACGCTGTCTGACTCTCGCTCCATGTTACAGAGGAGAAACTATGTTGTTGTGATGAATATGGGTGACGCTGTCTGACTCTCGCTCCATGTTACAGAGGAGAAACTATGTTGTTGTGATGAATATGGGTGACGCTGTCTAACTCTCGCTCCATGTTACAGAGGAGAAACTATGTTGTTGTGATGAATATGGGTGACGCTGTCTGACTCTCGCTCCATGTTACAGAGGAGAAACTATGTTGTTGTGATGAATATGGGTGACGCTGTCTAACTCTCGCTCCATGTTACAGAGGAGAAACTATGTTGTTGTAATGAATATGGGTGACGCTGTCTAACTCTCGCTCCATGTTACAGAGGAGAAACTATGTTGTTGTGATGAATATGGGTGACGCTGTCTGACTCTCGCTCCATGTTACAGAGGAGAAACTATGTTGTTGTGATGAATATGAGTGACGCTGTCTAACTCTCGCTCCATGTTACAGAGGAGAAACTATGTTGTTGTAATGAATATGGGTGACGCTGTCTGACTCTCGCTCCATGTTACAGAGGAGAAACTATGTTGTTGTAATGAATATGGGTGACGCTGTCTGACTCTCGCTCCATGTTACAGAGGAGAAACTATGTTGTTGTGATGAATATGGGTGACGCTGTCTAACTCTCGCTCCATGTTACAGAGGAGAAACTATGTTGTTGTGATGAATATGGGTGACGCTGTCTGACTCTCGCTCCATGTTACAGAGGAGAAACTATGTTGTTGTGATGAATATGGGTGACGCTGTCTGACTCTCGCTCCATGTTACAGAGGAGAAACTATGTTGTTGTGATGAATATGGGTGACGCTGTCTGACTCTCGCTCCATGTTACAGAGGAGAAACTATGTTGTTGTGATGAATATGGGTGACGCTGTCTGACTCTCGCTCCATGTTACAGAGGAGAAACTATGTTGTTGTGATGAATATGGGGGACGCTGTCTGACTCTCGCTCCATGTTACAGAGGAGAAACTGTTGTTGTGATGAATATGGGTGACGCTGTCTAACTCTCGCTCCATGTTACAGAGGAGAAACTATGTTGTTGTGATGAATATGGGTGACGCTGTCTGTTAGAGCCGATTTGGACATATTTGTATAAAAGACTGAACATACTGAGCTCCATGTACATTTGTGTAAATATATTAAATATTAATGTATATGATGAAATATTAGGTACGTACCTTCATGATTTATTTACCTGATTGAGATATATTCATTTGTTATTAGTGTAACTCAGTTTTTGGCCCCCCCTCTTGCCCATTCATTGTACTGTGTTAATTGTGTTAGTATAAAGGCAGGAAGTTGGGCCTTTGGGGGGAGGAGTCCTTGCTAGATGCGGGAGCAGTATAGTTTTTTGACCATATAGACATACAGACAGACAGGTCATATTATATTATGTATTTGCATTTCAAGTAATCTCTGCTTTAAGTTGATTGGAGAATACCTTTTTGTTAGATAAGAAGAATAAACATTTTTTGTTGCACCATATCCCTGGATCTCATTGAATGTTTGGCCGTTTGGAAACGTTAAGTGTGGACTGTATGCGTCCGAAACAACCCCGCTTCAGGCTTGGGCAGTGGCTATGGTAAAGAGGAAAGGAAGCCACTACAAAAAAGTCAAAAAACTCCGTGAAGGATTACTACCGGAAGGAAATCTCCGGTTCGGACACACGCTGGATTTTGTTCTATTTGTAATTGCATTCGGACCATAAGGACAGCTCGCTTGGAAGGATTTGAACTCCTAGATTTCGCCAGCCGTGAGTAACCACTGCGAATGAATGAGCTGCCCTGTTCAATGCGATCGTTTGATCATGCATATTATGGAAGCGCAAATGTGCTTATAATTGGAATGTTTGATAAACTTGGGAATGGAATTCAAAATACAGCGCTGTGAAAACAATTAATAAGTTTAAGTTTGGGGAACACAGATCCTATGCACAATGTAGCCTAATCATATATCTAATATTTGGCCTAACGTGGAAATGCAATGCATCAACGCAACGAATGCAACTTAAGGATCTAAAGATACTGCGTGTTAACTTCATTAAAGGGACAAAACTTACAACGGGATGAAATGTTTAAAACGCATCTAAAATGCCGAACTTGACCATGTGCAATTCAAAATGGGTCAATTTGCTGAAATGGATGACTGTGTTTTTAAAGATTAAAGGAGGTCTAAAGGGGCATTACGTTTAACAATCAAACCAACAACCGCGTCATTGTAAATTGAGTGAACTAAAAGTGAATGATGGAGGATGAAATCCCAAATAAGACTCCACTGGAGAGGGCAGAGGAGCATCTAAATTCACTCTATGCAGCCCGGAGAGGCAAACTTGGAGTGTGTACACGCAAAATGAATGAAATAAAAGTCCTTGTTGATGGAGGAAACATTGAAACTGTGAATGAGAGTCTTGAAGCATTTGATGCTGTTCTCAATGACTTTAAGAATGCTCATGAATCTGTGCTAGAGCTGGTCACAGAAGAGGAACAGGAACAGGAGAGCATTAACTATTATCAACCAAGAATGAGAACTTATGAACATTTCCTGAAAGAGGTGGAAATATGGAAAAAGGCTGAAGTTGAGCCACAAACGCTCATTGAACCACATGACAGCATTTCCAATGTGTCAAAAATATCAAGTAAAACTAAGTATTCTAAGACTGCTTCCTCAGTGTCCTCTGAACGCCTTAAAGCCGAGGCAGAACGAGCAGCTCTACTAGCTCGCCAAGCATCATTACAAGACAAGCATGCATTGGAACTGGAGAAAGCTCAACTGGAACAGAAAGCTCAACTGAATGTTAGGATGGAAAAAATGGCACTGGAAACGGACATAGCAGCATATAATGCCAAACTGAAGGTCCTGGAGAGTACTAAGTCAACTTCTCAATCCCATTCTGTGGCAGCCCATTTACTAAGCCAAGAAGATGGAATGAACTCTTATTTTGAGAAACAGGAACCAGAGGTCTATGTGGAACCTGAACCATCACCTGTTGAGTTTGCTGCATTAGGTGCAGTTCCAAAGACCCCACTACAAAGAGTTTTACAACAACCGACCACAAAGCCATCAAACCCTATTCCGAAAACAGTCGTAAACCACACTCTTCAGCAGCCAACAGCAAGGTCTAGCAATCAACACAGAATCAACACTGCGGGTATCAGCCATAATACCAGCCATGATAACCTCTCTACTGTCATGCAAAGGCAGAATGAAATTGCTGACCTCCTTGTACTACAGCACAAACAAGCCACACTCCCTGTTAGGGAGATACCTATGTTTGACGGTGATCCTCTAAACTTTAGGCCATTCATGCGTGCATTTGAGCATGGTATAGAAGATAAGACAAGCAGTCACCAGGATAGGCTCTATTACCTGGAACAATACACCTCTGGTCAGCCCAAGGATCTGGTCCGTAGTTGTCTGCATATGGAAGCCAGAAGAGGCTATGCAGTAGCTAAGAGGTTGTTAAAGGAACACTTTGGCAATGAAATCAAAGTCACCACTGCTTACATGGAAAAGGCTTGGAACTGGACAAACATCAAACCCGATGATGGAAAGGGACTGGGTGGTTATGCACTCTATCTAAGAGGTTGCTGTAACGCTATGCAAGACCTACAGAACATGGAAGAGCTTAATCTTCCCTCCAACATAAAGCTGATCATGTCAAAACTTCCCTACAAACTAAGGGAAAAATGGAGGTCTATGGCATGTGATATTTTAGAGAGAAGTCACCTGAGGGCCCAGTTCAGTGACCTGGTGACGTTCATGGAAAAACAGGCCAAAATACTGCAGGATCCGTTGTATGGAGATATTCAAGATCCCCTGTACAACAAAAGGTTTTTAAAACCCAAAACAGAAGCTGACTTTAAACAGCAGTTCAAGTCCAAGAGTAGGGGAAGCAGCTTTGCCACTACAATAGCTGTAGTGGCAGATTGTGACTCTGAAAAACCTTTAAAAGAACAAACATTCAAAGTAAAGAGACCAGGCACCTACCCTTCTGATGCTCCCAGTATCTCATGTATATTTTGTGCTGGTGCGCATTTATTGGTCGACTGCCAACAGGTGAAGGCACAGCCACACGAATTCAAGGTTGAGTTTCTGAGATCAAAAGGCCTTTGTTTTGGCTGTTTGATGAGAGGACACTTAAGCAGAGAATGTAAAAGAAGGATGACCTGTCAGAGCTGTCAAAGAAAGCACCCCACTATCCTGCACATTGAGGGAAGAGAGAGATTTAGATCTCAAAAGGCAGATATGAGTGGTGTAGCAGTAAAGCGGGAGGAGACTGTCAGCAGTGCTCTTGTTTCACTGGAAGCTGGTGAAGATACCGGGGCCGGTACAGATTGTGCACTTGCAATTGTGCCAGTTCAAGTAAAGGTGGCAAATGGAAGCAAGTCTGTGTTAACCTATGCGTTTCTCGATTCTGGTAGCTCAGCAACATTTTGTACGGAGAGACTCATGAGGCAGTTGCAAGCTAAAGGCAGTGCGACTGAAATTCTGCTACGCACAATGGGGCAGGAGAGTCCTACCAAGAGCTTTGAGATATCTGGATTAGAGATTGGCAATGTGGAAGGCGACACATTTCTTGCATTACCAAAGGTCTACACCCAACATAAGATCCCAGTGACAAGAGAGAACATTCCCACTCAGAAAGATCTCAAAAGGTGGCCATACCTGAAAGAGGTTCAGTTGAAGGAGATTGATGCCGACGTCGAACTTCTGATTGGCGTAAATGCTCCAAAGGCAATGGAACCCTGGCAAATCATAAATAGCCAAGGCAACGGACCGTATGCAGTGAAAACCCTCTTTGGATGGGTGATGAATGGTCCTCTCAACAGTTGTACCATGGCAGAAGAATCTGGGCATCCTACGGTGATGGCCAATCGTATCTCAATGGCCGACCTGGGGGTTCTTCTTGTAAATCAGTACAACCATGACTTCCCTGAGAGAGAGTATGAAGAGAAAAGTGAGATGTCAGCTGAGGATCGTAGGTTTATGGAGATCGTATCAAGCTCCATAACCCTCAAAGACCATCACTACTACTTACCGTTGCCCTTTCGCAACAAAGATGTAGTCCTGCCAAACAACCGTGACATGGCAAAGCAGCGGGCTCTAAATATTATCAGGAAGTTCAAGAAGGACAAAGGTTACGCTGCAGAGTACAAAGGCTTCATGGAAGAGATGATAACAAAAGGTTACGCCGAGAAGGTACCACAAGAACAGCTCCTCAGAGAGAAAGGCAAGGTATGTTACATACCACACCATGGCGTTCACCATAAGCGCAAAGGAACGATACGAGTGGTGTTTGACTGTTCATCATCCTATAAAGGTACATCTCTTAACAGTGAACTCCTTCAAGGCCCTGACCTGGCAAACACGCTTATAGGAGTCTTGCTAAGATTTCGGCAAGAGCACATTGCCATGATGGCAGACATCGAAGGAATGTTCCATCAAGTATGTGTCCATGAAGATGACTTAGACTTCCTGCGATTCCTATGGTGGCCGGATGGTGATACTAACAAAAGATTGGAGGAGTACAGAATGACAGTACATCTTTTCGGTGCTATATCCTCCAAGTTGTGCAAACTTTGCACTGCGAAAGACTGCAGAAGACAACTGTGAGAGGTACGATGAAGAGGTGATTCAAACAGTCAAGTCCAACTTCTATGTTGATGACTGCCTCAAGTCAGTGGCCACAGAAGAACAAGCCATAGCTCTCACAAGAAACCTCAGGGATGTGTGCTCTCAAGGTGGGTTCAAATTGACCAAGTGGGTCAGCAACAGCCGCACTGTACTAGCTTCTATCCCGGATGAACACAAAGCCAAGCAGATAAAAGAACTGGACCTGGACAGAGAAAAGCTGCCTGTTGAAAGAGCACTTGGAATCCGATGGAACATTGAAAGGGATGTGTTTACCTTCCAGGTCACTGTCAAGAACAGACCCCTTACAAGAAGAGGTATTCTCTCAACTGTCAGCTCTATTTATGATCCATTAGGTTTCCTCGCCCCATTCGTATTAAAGGCAAAGCAAATTCTTCAAGTGCTCTGCAAGCTAAAGTGTGGATGGGACGAAGTCATCCCTGAAGAACACTCTATTTCATGGAAGAGATGGCTCTCAGAGCTGGACCAGCTCTCCAGATTCCAGATCAACAGGTGTATGATGCCTGAGAACTTTGGTCAAATCAAGACCGCACAGCTGCATCACTTCGGTGATGCAAGTGAACAAGGTTATGGCACGGCAAGCTACCTTAGGTTCACAAACGTTATGGAAAAGGTCCACATCGCATTCATACTGGGGAAATCAAGGGTGACTCCACTCAAGCAGATGACGATCCCCAGACTGGAACTTGCTGCAGCAATATTGGCAGTACGAGTGGACAGGATGTTAAGGTTGGAGCTCCAGATTGAACTTGAGGAGTCAACTTTCTGGACAGACAGCCAGTCGGTGCTAAAATACATCCGCAACGATACCAAGAGATTCCATACTTTTGTGGCTAATAGGGTTGCTATGATCCGTGACCTATCGAAAGCAAAACAGTGGAGGTATTTAAACTCCAAACACAACCCAGCCGATGATGCCTCGAGGATTACATGTTGAAACTTTCCTGAACTCAAAGAGATGGCGCAAAGGACCAGAATTCCTGGAGAAAACAAACACAATGGCCGAAAGTCCCCGAGGAGCTTGGCTCCATCCCTCCAGATGATCCAGAGGTGAGAGAAGACGTCATCGTAAACAGTACATGTGTGGAAGAAAAGAGTCCGACCAGCAAACTGATTGAGTACTATTCAACATGGAACAGCTTGAAGAAAGCAGTTGCCTGGATGCTGAAACTGAAGAGACTTCTACTACAGTTAAGCCAGAAAAGGAAAGTTCTCACCCAAACTGATCCAGGATCAGATCAGAGTCTGACAAACTCACTGAAGGAACAAATTGACAAGTTCAAACTGACGTTTGGAAAAGAAAGTCTGTCTGTAGATGACCTAGATGAAGCAGAAAAGGTCATCATTCGATTTGAGCAACGACAGCACTTTAAACAAGAAATTGCACTAGTTGTAAAAGGAAAACAATGTGCCAAGAGAAGCGGCTCAATCTGTAAGCTTGATCCAATTGTTGACAATGGCATTCTGAGAGTAGGAGGAAGGTTAAGCAAAGCTGCTATGCCTACGGAACTAAAGAATCCTATGATCCTGCCCAAAGACTCCTACATCTCCAGACTGATCTTACTCCACATCCATGAGCAGGTTGGCCACTCTGGGAGAGGTCACATGCTTTCTAGACTTCGCCAGCGATATTGGATACCCTGTGCCAACTCCTTAGCAAGGAAGATCCTTAAGAGCTGTGTCTTCTGCAGGCGGATGCAAGCTAGAGCTGGGGAACAGAAGATGGCTGACCTTCCACAAGATCGGGTAGCACCTGATTTGCCGCCTTTCACCCATGTGGGCATAGATTACTTCGGCCCCATAGAGGTGAAGCGAGGCCGCGTTCATGTGAAGCGGTATGGTGTGATCTTTACTTGCCTTGTGAGTCGAGCTGTCCATCTAGAAGTTGCTAGTTATCTGGATACTGATTCCTGCATCAATGCCCTGCGCAGGTTCATCTGTCGAAGGGGCCCAGTAACAAGTATCAGAACAGACAATGGCACCAACTTTGTTGGAACACACAGAGAGCTAGGAGAAGCTCTGAAAGAGCTGGATCACAACAAGATTCAAAATAAATTACTGAAGGAAGGAGTGACATGGTCATTCAACCCTCCCTCTGGAGCCCACCATGGGGGGGTATGGGAGAGGTTGATCCGACTGGTGAAAAAGATCCTCTATTCAGTCCTTAAAGAGCAAGTACTGGATGATGAGGCTCAGCAGACAGCCTTGTGTGAAGTTGAGGCGATTATGAACGACAGACCAATCACTACTCTAACAAATGACCCTAACGATCTAGAACCCCTGACTCCGAACCATCTGCTTCATCTGAAAGCAAAGCCAGTCCTGCCACCAGGACTATTCCAGAGAAGTGACCTATACTCACGAAGGAGATGGAAGCAAGTACAATATATCACTGACCTCTTCTGGAAGAGATGGATCAGGGAGTATCTTCCACTTATGCAGGAGCGGAACAAGTGGAACAAAACTAAGAGAAACTTCAGTCCTGGTGACCTTGTGGTCATCGTCGATGACACCGCCCCAAGGAACTCTTGGCTAATGGGGCGTGTGGTGAAGGCTTTGCCAGGGGCCAAAGGTCTTGTCCGGAGCGTCATGGTTAAGACTAAGACCAATATCTTACAGAGACCTATCAATAAACTCTGTCTGCTCCTTGAGGCGACGAAGTGAGACACACACACACACACACACACACACACACACACACACACACACACACACACACACACAGTGCTCCATCTTTGAATCACGTGCACCTCTGATTCGTTGATGTCGTACTCTTACATTCTTTGATGTCATACTATTTTTGGACGTCAAACTCTTGACATTTTTTGGAAGTTGAACACCTTTACACTTCAACTCAGACTGAGATCTATGGACTATTTTCCTATATGGCACCTTGTATATTTGTATATAGCTATGAACTGTAATGGTGCTCTGGTATAGAATGTTTTTGTATTGGCTCTACGTTGGAATATTAAGTAATTGTTGTGCATTCAGTGCAGTCAACAATTAGGGGCCGGTATGTTAGAGCCGATTTGGACATATTTGTATAAAAGACTGAACATACTGAGCTCCATGTACATTTGTGTAAATATATTAAATATTAATGTATATGATGAAATATTAGGTACGTACCTTTATGATTTATTTACCTGATTGAGATATATTCATTTGTTATTAGTGTAACTCAGTTTTTGGCCCCCCCTCTTGCCCATTCATTGTACTGTGTTAATTGTGTTAGTATAAAGGCAGGAAGTTGGGCCTTTGGGGGGAGGAGTCCTTGCTAGATGCGGGAGCAGTATAGTTTTTTGACCATATAGACATAGACATACATACAGAAAGACAGACAGGTCATATTATATTATGTATTTGCATTTCAAGTAATCTCTGCTTTAAGTTGATTGGAGAATACCTTTTTGTTAGATAAGAAGAATAAACATTTTTTGTTGCACCATATCCCTGGATCTCATTGAATGTTTGGCCGTTTGGAAACGTTAAGTGTGGACTGTATGCGTCCGAAACAACCCCGCTTCAGGCTTGGGCAGTGGCTATGGTAAAGAGGAAAGGAAGCCACTACACTGTCTGACTCTCGCTCCATGTTACAGAGGAGAAACTATGTTGTTGTGATGAATATGGGTGACGCTGTCTAACTCTCGCTCCATGTTACAGAGGAGAAACTATGTTGTTGTGATGAATATGGGTGAGGCTGTCTGACTCTCGCTCCATGTTACAGAGGAGAAACTATGTTGTTGTAATGAATATGGGTGACGCTGTCTGACTCTCGCTCCATGTTACAGAGGAGAAACTATGTTGTTGTGATGAATATGAGTGACGCTGTCTAACTCTCGCTCCATGTTACAGAGGAGAAACTATGTTGTTGTGATGAATATGGGTGAGGCTGTCTGACTCTCGCTCCATGTTACAGAGGAGAAACTATGTTGTTGTGATGAATATGAGTGACGCTGTCTGACTCTCGCTCCATGTTACAGAGGAGAAACTATGTTGTTGTGATGAATATGGGTGACGCTGTCTAACTCTCGCTCCATGTTACAGAGGAGAAACTATGTTGTTGTGATGAATATGGGTGACGCTGTCTAACTCTCGCTCCATGTTACAGAGGAGAAACTATGTTGTTGTGATGAATATGGGTGAGGCTGTCTGACTCTCGCTCCATGTTACAGAGGAGAAACTATGTTGTTGTAATGAATATGGGTGACGCTGTCTGACTCTCGCTCCATGTTACAGAGGAGAAACTATGTTGTTGTGATGAATATGGGTGACGCTGTCTGACTCTCGCTCCATGTTACAGAGGAGAAACTATGTTGTTGTGATGAATATGGGTGACGCTGTCTAACTCTCGCTCCATGTTACAGAGGAGAAACTATGTTGTTGTGATGAATATGGGTGACGCTGTCTGACTCTCGCTCCATGTTACAGAGGAGAAACTATGTTGTTGTAATGAATATGGGTGAGGCTGTCTAACTCTCGCTCCATGTTACAGAGGAGAAACTATGTTGTTGTGATGAATATGGGTGACGCTGTCTGACTCTCGCTCCATGTTACAGAGGAGAAACTATGTTGTTGTAATGAATATGGGTGACGCTGTCTGACTCTCGCTCCATGTTACAGAGGAGAAACTATGTTGTTGTAATGAATATGGGTGACGCTGTCTGACTCTCGCTCCATGTTACAGAGGAGAAACTATGTTGTTGTGATGAATATGGGTGACGCTGTCTGACTCTCGCTCCATGTTACAGAGGAGAAACTATGTTGTTGTAATGAATATGGGTGACGCTGTCTGACTCTCGCTCCATGTTACAGAGGAGAAACTATGTTGTTGTGATGAATATGGGTGACGCTGTCTGACTCTCGCTCCATGTTACAGAGGAGAAACTATGTTGTTGTAATGAATATGGGTGACGCTGTCTAACTCTCGCTCCATGTTACAGAGGAGAAACTATGTTGTTGTAATGAATATGGGTGACGCTGTCTGACTCTCGCTCCATGTTACAGAGGAGAAACTATGTTGTTGTAATGAATATGGGTGACGCTGTCTAACTCTCGCTCCATGTTACAGAGGAGAAACTATGTTGTTGTAATGAATATGGGTGACGCTGTCTGACTCTCGCTCCATGTTACAGAGGAGAAACTATGTTGTTGTGATGAATATGGGTGACGCTGTCTAACTCTCGCTCCATGTTACAGAGGAGAAACTATGTTGTTGTGATGAATATGGGTGACGCTGTCTAACTCTCGCTCCATGTTACAGAGGAGAAACTATGTTGTTGTAATGAATATGGGTGACGCTGTCTAACTCTCGCTCCATGTTACAGAGGAGAAACTATGTTGTTGTAATGAATATGGGTGACGCTGTCTGACTCTCGCTCCATGTTACAGAGGAGAAACTATGTTGTTGTAATGAATATGGGTGACGCTGTCTAACTCTCGCTCCATGTTACAGAGGAGAAACTATGTTGTTGTGATGAATATGGGTGAGGCTGTCTGACTCTCGCTCCATGTTACAGAGGAGAAACTATGTTGTTGATCATTCAGGCATCACATCCATGAGAGAGAGAGGGACGATTCGGTTGCTCTGACTAGTAAACAACGTCCCTTACCGGGTGGTAATGGGGGGCTTAAAATCAACACAGTTTTACATCTCAATATTATTTTGGACAATATTATGTTGATACTTTGACTCCAAGTATTGATATGTAAAAATCTTTCATCCTACAGCTTGTTCTAATATTTTAAATAGTGAGCCAACATGTTTTCAGCACTTTTATTTCCACGACTGATCAAAACTAATGCTCTCTCTCGTTTCTCTGGAGCAGACATATATTGAGTAATACTATATGTTTGGAACATCAAATCGCAGTATCGAATCGCAATACATATAATCATGAGAATCACAATACATACAGTGCTTTAGGAAAGTATTGACGTATTCCACATTCTGTTACGTTACAGCCTTATTCTAAAATTGATCAAATTGTTTTTTTCCCTCATCAATCTACACACAATACCCCATAATGACAAAGTTAAAACAGGTTTTTAGAAATGCTTGCTAATTTAAGTAAAATTTACATAAGTATTCAGACCCTTTACTCAGAACATTGTTGAAACCCCTTTGGCAGCGATTAAGTCTGCTTGGGTATGAAGCTACAAGCTTGGCACACCTGTATGTGCGGAGTTTCTCCCATTCTTCTCTGCAGATCATCTCAAGCTCTGTCAGGTTAGATGGGGAGCGTTGATGCACAGCTATTTCCAGGTCTCTCCGGAGACGTTTGATCAGGTTCAAGTCCGGGCGAGACTTGTCCCGAAGCCACTCCTGCGTTGTCTTGGCTGTGTGCTTAGGGTCGTTGTCCTGTTGGAAGGCGAACCTTTGCCCCAGTCTGAGGTCCTGATAGCTCAGGAGGAGGTTTTCATCAAGGATCTCTCTGTACTTTGCTCTGTTCATCTTTCCCTCGATCCTGACTAGCCTCCCAGTCCCTGCCATTGAAAAACATCCCCACAGCATGATTCTGCCTCACCGTAGGGATGGTGCCAGGTTTCCTCCAAACGTGACGCTTGGCATTCAGGCCAAAGAGTTCAATCTTGGTTTCATCAGACCAGAGTATCTTGTTTCTCATGGTCTGAGTCTTTAGGTGCCTTTTGGCAAACTCCAAGCAGGCTGTCATGTGCCTTTTACTGAGGAGTGGCTTCTGTCTGGCCACTCTACCATAAAGGACTGATTGGTGGAGTGCTCCAGAGATGGTTGGCCTTCTGGAAGGTTCTCCCATCTCCAAAGAGGAACTCTAGAACTCTGTCAGAGTGACCATCAGGTTCTTGGTCACCTCCCTGACCAAGGCCCTTCTCCCCCGATTGCTCAGTTTTGCCGGGAAGCCAGCTCTAGGAAGAGTCTTGGTGGTTCCAAACTTCTTCCAGTTAAGAATGATGGAGGCCACTGTGTTCTTGGGGACCTTCAATGCTGCAGAAATTGTTTGGTACCCTTCCCCAGATCTGTGCCTCGACACAATCCTGTCTCGATGCTCTACGGAAAATTCCTACGACCTCAGGTCTTGGATTTTGCTCTGACATGCACTGTTAACTGTGAGACCTTATATAGATAGGTGTGTGTCTTTCCAAATCATGTCCAACCAATTGAAATTATCTCAAGGATGATCAATGGAAACAGGATGCACCTGTGCTCAAATTAGAGTCTCATAGCAAAGGGTCTGAATGCTTATGTAAATAAGGTATTTCTGGTTTTACCTTTTAATACATTTGCAAAACTTTATAAAAACCTGCTTTTGCTTTGTCATTGTGGGGTATTGTGTGTAGATGGCTGAGGATGTTAATTGATTTAATCCCTTTTAGAAAAAGGCTGTAATGTAACAAAATGTGGAAAGACTCGAGGGGTCTGGATACACTGTATTGTATCGGCACCTAAGTACCATGATAATATGAGGTCCCTGGCAATACCCAGCCCTACTACTTAATCAGTACTTAACTGCTTTCAACAGCACTGACAAGATCCTCAGCTTTAGGCTGCCAGTACAAAGCACCATAGACCCAGAGCAAATCACCAACTACACTATATCTGGATGTAGCTTCAGTACAGAAGCATCTAAGGCCTGGCTTTCTGCCAACACCACATCCAGAAACAGCAGTAAGACAGCACTATCATCTGTGGCTAACATCTGAGACCATGTCACCTAAAACCTCTTTATCTAATACAGTTCTCTCAGTCTAACATCTGAGACCATGTCACCTAAAACCTCTTTATCTAATACAGTTCTCTCAGTCTAACATCTGAGACCATGTCACCTAAAACCTCTATCTAATACAGTTCTCTCAGTCTAACATCTGAGACCATGTCACCTAAAACCTCTTTATCTAATACAGTTCTCTCAGTCTAACATCTGAGACCATGTCACCTAAAACCTCTTTATCTAATACAGTTCTCTCAGTCTAACATCTGAGACCATGTCACCTAAAACCTCTATCTAATACAGTTCTCTCAGTCTAACATCTGAGACCATGTCACCTAAAACCTCTATCTAATACAGTTCTCTGTTTATTATTTTCCTATGGAAAAATGTCATGCCTTCTATTCAGATTCAAAACACAAACAGACCTTTTGTGAGGTATCTAGCTACAGGTTTCAGAAAGCCCAGATTAGCAACGCTACTGTGTGTTAGTATACCCCAGTGTGTTAGTATACCCCTTCTGCTTGAGCAACAGCTACTGGGGATCCTAATGAATAAATAACAACATAGTGGTAGCTAGCTAATTGACTACACTATTGTACAAACTGAGTTACAGCACACAATACATAATAATACAGAGATGGAGATGTGAGTGATAGCTAGCTAATTGACTACAGTATTGTACAAACTGAGCTATAACACACAATACATAATGGATAATGCACTTTGACACAGTCACATAACACAAACCTTGAAAAAACACACACACACACACACACACACACACACACGTAATAAATCAACTACACACAAAGAGCCACAATCTCCCATCCCCTTCTAATGCACACAAAAACAATGACCCCCTTTGCCCCCTAACACGTGCAACGAGAGCTAGCAAAACACAAAACACCAGTCAGTCCGTCAGGAGAGAAGAGAAGATGAGGCAGGCTGCTTACCATGCTTTATCCTGCTCCTGAGTAAGAAGATGTAGTCTCCCACACGCTCACTGGCACATACACACCACACACAGGCTCAGAGAGGAAGGGATTGACAGTGAGAGAGAGGAGGGAGCATACAAGGCAGAGAGAGCACAACAGGCGAAGTGAGAGAGCGGGAGAGAGAGAAAGTGGGGGGGAGCGAGAGAAAGAGGAGGGAGAGAGGGGAGAATAAAATATCCTAATATTTTATTAGGATCTCTTTTAGTCGTCATTTGGACAAATCTTCCAAGAGTCGTTAAACACTATTCATAATACGATCACATTTTCACATATAACACACTGTTACAAACAGACATAATACACTAACATATTGACCAGATAAATAACAGTCTAAAAGACTTGATTCTGCCTCTACCATAGTCCAGCACAACTTTCCTATGCATTATATTTAAATGGTATTAAAGTATTGTTTGAATTTATATATTGAAAGATTTCTGGTTTGCGCAGAAATTATTCAAATTCTTTATTGCTCTAAATCTAAATGTTATTTAGCCTATTTCTATTTTCTGTCTGGGTAACACATGGACAATGTATTCCTAGTATTTACTGAATGTCTGTCTCTTACCAACTGAATACCGTTGTGAATAGAGTTTGGCCGTTTTAAATGGTGTATATTATGAAATAAAATAAGCATGTTTTTTTCACTTATCTTGTTGATTGATGACCAACCAAGAGCATTGAGCATGACTACAACAGAAGAACCATATCTCCACCTTAAAACAATCCTTGCTGCTTTGTTCTGTGCATTCTGCAGCCTCCTGACTTCACTTGATGATGCATTTCCCCAGACCACAGAACAGTAGTTCACCTGACTCTCAATTCATGCTTGGGTTGTTTGCTTAAGTATCTTTCCTGGTAAATATTTAGCTATCCATCTGATCCTGCATGCTGTTTTAATATATATTTTTTTTACATAGATGAGTTATTTGAGACGACCATGATAAGCAGTTGTCTAGCTGCACTCCTAGTAGTTTGGTTTCTGCCACTTCCTCAATTTGTACTCCTCCCATACTTAATTGTATCCCATGCTGTGTTGGTCTTTCCTGGTGGAACAGACCTTGGTTTTCTTGGTGTTCAAAACAAGATTGTTCCGGCAAACCCACTCCCTGATATTTTCCAAATCTACTTGTAGAGCTTGCTGTACCCGTTGAACCGATTGTCTTGCTGTAAAATGTATAAAATGTAGGATCATCTGAAAATATAGTAGCTTGAGTTTCAGATAAGCTATAAGGAAGGTCGTTGGTATATATTAAGTAAAAAAGTGGCCCAAGGCAACTGCCCTGCGGTATTCCACAGTTTAAAGCATGAAGGGAAGAAAATTAACTATTGATATAGGTGGGCTGTTTCCTGTCAGTTAGATATGACTGTTCCAAATTCAATGCTACCTCCTTAAAACCATAATGCATTAATTTTGTCAAAATTATTTCATGACCCACTAAATAAAATGCAGCACTAAAATCAAAAAATAGTACACCCACAAACCTGCCATTATCCACAGCTTTGAGCCACTGGTTAGTCATGTCAACCAATGCAGTGGTAGTGAAATGGTTTTTGCGATAAGCATGATGATTGGCTGTAATCAGATCATTCTTTTCCATGTACTCCTATATTTGTCTACTCACAATACCCTCCAATATCTTACTGAGTGAAGGGAGTAGACTAGTTGGTTGACTATTGGCAGGAGTAATAGGTTCTTTGCTGTCTTTCGGATTAGAACACAGTTTAGCATGCTTCCATACATTTGCAAACATCCCCTTTTCCAGTGACCAATTAAATATGTATCTCAGTGGAACTGCAATCTGGGGAGCAGCACAGCGAAGCAAAAAATTGTCCATAAGACCATAACCTGTAGATTTACCACCAGGTAATGACTTCAATAGGTTTAACACCTCCTCCACTGACACCGTTTGTAGACTAAAAGAGCAGGTTTTGTTGCTCATAATATGATCATCAATCCATTGGACAATAGCTTGTTTGGAAGAATGGGTGTTTACATTATCGCTCAGGAAATACATTTTCTTTGTTAAAAAAATCTGCAAAATGATTGGCAATATCAGCTGGTTTTATTATTGTTCTCCCGTCAACCTCCACACTAGATGGGCATGATGAGATACATGTACCAAGTAAGCCCTGAACTGTATTCCATACCTTTTTACAATCATTTTTACAATCAATAAAAGCATTTTTGTAAAATATTGTTTTTTTCTTACGATTAAATTTAACTGCATAATTACGTAACGTTCTATAATTCTGTTCATCAATTACTAGTTTAGAAAGAGGGGTGATAGAGAGAGGGGGGAGAGAGAGGGGGTGAAAGGGAGGGAGAGAGCGGGTGATAGAGAGGGGGTGATAGAGAGAGGGAGGAGAGAGAGGGAGGAGAGAGAGGGAGGAGAGAGAGGGAGGAGAGAGGGGGTGATAGAGAGGGGGTGATAGAGAGGGGGTGATAGAGAGGGGGTGATAGAGAGGGGGTGATAGAGAGGGGGTGATAGAGAGGGGGTGATAGAGAGGGGGTGATAGAGAGGGGGTGATAGAGGGAGAGAGAGAGAGGAGGATGAGTGAACATCAGAAGCGAATTCTGGGTGTGGCTGTATGACCTAAATCATGAATGTAGCAGCTGTATGCTGGCATGGTGTGTAAGTATTGATGTGAATGTGTACCGCATGCAACTCTGTCAGGGCAGAAAGGAAGAAGCTTGAGTAGGTTAGACAGTAGACGAGAGCAGAAACAATACACTGATTTAAACGGAGACAACAAACAGAGCATGGAGAGAGGAGAGGAGTGACAAAGTGAGAAAGAGAAGAGAGAAAAAGAAAGAGAGACAAAAGCCATATATACTGTAGAGCCAGGAAATATTTTCAGACAGAAAGATGAACGCAGCAGAAAAATAAACGTCCTCACTGTCAACTGTGTTTATTTACAGCAAACTTAATGTGTGAGTATTTGTATGAACATAACAAGATTCAACAACTGAGACATAAACTGAACAAGTTCCACAGACATGTGACTAACAGAAATTGAATAATGTGTCCCTGAACAAAGGGGGGGTCAAAATAAAAATGAACAGTCAGTATCTGGTGTGGCCACCAGCTGCATTAAGTACTGCAGTGCATCTCCTCCTCGTGGACTGCACCAGATTTGCCAGTTCTTGCTGTGAGATGTTACCCCACTCTTCCACCAAGGCACCTGCAAGTTCTCAGACATTTCTGAGGGGAATGGCCCTAGCCCTCACCCTCCGATCCAACAGGTCCCAGACGTGCTCAATGGGATTGAGATCCGGGCTCTCCACTGGCCATGGCAGAACACTGACATTCCTGTCTTGCAGAAAATCACGCACAGAACGAGCAGTATGACTGGTGGCATTGTCATGCTGGAGGGTAATGTCAGGATGAGCCTGCAGGAAGGGTACCACATGAGAGAGGAGGATGTCTTCCCTGTAACGCACAGCATTGATTTTGCCTGCAATAACAACATGCTCAGTCCGATGATGCTGTGACACACCGCCCCAGACCATGACGGACCCTCCACCTCCAAATCGATCCCGCTCCAGAGTACAGGCCTCGTTGTAACGCTCATTCCTTCGACGATAAACGTGAATCCGACCATCACCCCTGGTGAGACAAAACCGCGACTCGTCAGTGAAGAGCACTTTTGCCAGTCCTGTCTGGTCCAGCGACGGTGGGTTTGTGCCCATAGGCGATGTTGTTGCCGGTGATGTCTGGTGAGGACCTGCCTTACAACAGGCCTACAAGCCCTCAGTCTAGCCTCTCTCAGCCTATTGTGGACAGTCTGAGCACTGATGGAGGGATTGTGCGTTCCTGGTGTAACTCGGGCAGTTGTTGTTGCCATCCTATACTTGTCCCGCAGGTGTGATGTTCGGATGTACTGATCCTGTGCATGTGTTGTTACACGTGGTCTGCCACTGCAAGGATGTTCAGCTGTCCGTCCTGTCTCCCTGTAGCGCTGTCTTACGTGTCTCACAGTACGGACATTGCAATTTATTGCCCTGACCACATCTGCAGTCCTCATGCCTCCTTGCAGCATGCCTAAGGCACGTTCACGCAGATGAGCAGGGACCCTGGGCATCTTTCTTTTGGTGTTTTTCAGAGTCAGTAGAAAGGCCTCTTTAGTGTCCTAAGTTTTCATAACTGTGACCTTAATTGCCCACCGTCTGTAAGCTGTTAGTGTCTTAATGACCGTTCCACAGGTGCATGTTCATTAATTGTTTATGGTTCATTGAACAAGCATGGGAAACAGTGTTTAAACCCTTTACAATGAAGATCTGTGAAGTTATTTGGATTTTTACGAATAATTTTTGAAAGACAGGGTCCTGAAAAAGGGCCGTTTCCCCTCTATTCCAGCCTTCATTAAGCACTGAGGACTATTCCCCTCTATCCCAGCCTTCACTAAGCACTGAGGACTATTCCCCTCTATCCCAGCCTTCACTAAGCACTGAGGACTATTCCCCTCTATCGCAGCCTTCATTAAGCACTGAGGACTATTTCCCACCAAGTAGACCAGCTGGCTGCTCGCACGCACGCACGCACGCACGCACGCACACACACACGGGGCTCACAAACCGTGTGTGTGTATGTGTGTGCGCGAGTGTGTGTGTGTACGTGTGAGAGGCTGAGAGAGACAAAGAGATGACTGTGCCCGAGTAGTAATATATTAACTCAAAGCTAATCATACACACAGGTGTTTTATGAGACAGTGTGTGATAGAGGATCAGATGTGTGCGTAGGAGTGTTAAGGTCTACAGGGTCTGTGGCAGCACAAGGCTGATACTGTAAATATGTAGAATAGAAACTCTTTAATCACAGGGACTGTTTCAGAGTGGAAGACCTTGTCCTTCTTTGTCATGCTCATATCTCTTTTTCTCTCGCTCAAATCTCTCCCGCTCTCAAATCCCCCTCTCTCTCTCCCTTATATCTCTCCCTCATCACTGTTTCTCTCTCTCCTTCACATGCCTCTCTTTCATCACTGTTTCTCTCTCTCCTTCACATGCCTCTCTTTCTCTCTCATCACTGTTTCTCTCTCTCCTTCACATGCCTCTCTTTCTCTCTCATCACTGTTTCTCTCTCTCCTTCACATGCCTCTCTTTCATCACTGTTTCTCTCTGTCCTTCACATGCCTCTCTTTCATCACTGTTTCTCTCTGTCCTTCACATGCCTCTCTTTCTCTCTCATCACTGTTTCTCTCTCTCCTTCACATGCCTCTCTTTCTCTCTCATCACTGTTTCTCTCTCTCCTTCACATGCCTCTCTTTCTCTCTCATCACTGTTTCTCTCTCTCCTTCACATGCCTCTCTTTCTCTCTCATCACTGTTTCTCTCTCTCCTTCACATGCCTCTCTTTCATCACTGTTTCTCTCTCTCCTTCACATGCCTCTCTTTCTCTCTCATCACTGTTTCTCTCTGTCCTTCACATGCCTCTCTTTCTCTCTCATCACTGTTTCTCTCTCTCCTTCACATGCCTCTCTTTCTCTCTCATCACTGTTTCTCTCTCTCCTTCACATGCCTCTCTTTCTCTCTCATCACTGTTTCTCTCTCTCCTTCACATGCCTCTTTTTCTCTCATCACTGTTTCTCTCTCTCCTTCACATGCCTCTCTTTCTCTCTCATCACTGTTTCTCTCTCTCCTTCACATGCCTCTCTTTCTCTCTCATCACTGTTTCTCTCTCTCCTTCACATGCCTCTCTTTCTCTCTCATCACTGTTTCTCTCTCTCCTTCACATGCCTCTCTTTCTCTCTCATCACTGTTTCTCTCTCTCCTTCACATGCCTCTCTTTCTCTCTCATCACTGTTTCTCTCTCTCCTTCACATGCCTCTCTTTCTCTCTCATCACTGTTTCTCTCTCTCCTTCACATGCCTCTCTTTCTCTCTCATCACTGTTTCTCTCTCTCCTTCACATGCCTCTCTTTCTCTCTCATCACTGTTTCTCTCTCTCCTTCACATGCCTCTCTTTCTCTCTCATCACTGTTTCTCTCTCTCCTTCACATGCCTCTCTTTCTCTCTCATCACTGTTTCTCTCTCTCCTTCACATGCCTCTCTTTCTCTCTCATCACTGTTTCTCTCTCTCCTTCACATGCCTCTCTTTCTCTCTCATCACTGTTTCTCTCTCTCCTTCACATGCCTCTCTTTCTCTCTCATCACTGTTTCTCTCTCTCCTTCACATGCCTCTCTTTCTCTCTCATCACTGTTTCTCTCTCTCCTTCACATGCCTCTCTTTCTCTCTCATCACTGTTTCTCTCTCTCCTTCACATGCCTCTCTTTCTCTCTCATCACTGTTTCTCTCTCTCCTTCACATGCCTCTCTTTCTCTCTCATCACTGTTTCTCTCTCTCCTTCACATGCCTCTCTTTCTCTCTCATCACTGTTTCTCTCTCTCCTTCACATGCCTCTCTTTCTCTCTCATCACTGTTTCTCTCTCTCCTTCACATGCCTCTCTTTCTCTCTCATCACTGTTTCTCTCTCTCCTTCACATGCCTCTCTTTCTCTCTCATCACTGTTTCTCTCTCTCCTTCACATGCCTCTCTTTCTCTCTCATCACTGTTTCTCTCTCTCCTTCACATGCCTCTCTTTCTCTCTCATCACTGTTTCTCTCTCTCCTTCACATGCCTCTCTTTCTCTCTCATCACTGTTTCTCTCTCTCCTTCACATGCCTCTCTTTCTCTCTCATCACTGTTTCTCTCTCTCCTTCACATGCCTCTCTTTCTCTCTCATCACTGTTTCTCTCTCTCCTTCACATGCCTCTCTTTCTCTCTCTATTATTTGTTGGCATTACATATCTACCGCTGTACAGTATACTATATATATATATACACACACACACACACATATAAATGTTCTAGAAATAAACACAGGTGAGAGAACGACCAACCATCCAACCCTCTCTGCATACAGTATTTCTTGTTTCACCCCTGGTTCCCACGAGACCAGACTTCTCTTTTCCCAGTGTCTCCCTGTGTCTCTCACTGTTGACAGCCTCTGTTTAATAAAACACCATGTCAGAGAAGCTAGAGACAGGGCTAGGGCGAGGGCTACTGTAGGACAGGGGGTTGACACCATGTCAGAGAAGCTAGAGACAGGGCTAGGGCGAGGGCTACTGTAGGACAGGGGGTTGACACCATGTCAGAGAAGCTAGAGACAGGGCTAGGGCGAGGGCTACTGTAGGACAGTGGGTTGACACCATGTCAGAGAAGCTAGAGACAGGGCTAGGGCGAGGGCTACTGTAGGACAGGGGGTTGACACCATGTCAGAGAAGCTAGAGACAGGGCTAGGGCGAGGGCTACTGTAGGACAGTGGGTTGACACCATGTCAGAGAAGCTAGAGACAGGGTTAGGGCGAGGGCTACTGTAGGACAGGGGGTTGACACCATGTCAGAGAAGCTAGAGACAGGGCTAGGGCGAGGGCTACTGTAGGACAGGGGGTTGACACCATGTCAGAGAAGCTAGAGACAGGGTTAGGGCGAGGGCTACTGTAGGACAGGGGGTTGACACCATGTCAGAGAAGCTAGAGACAGGGCTAGGGCGAGGGCTACTGTAGGACAGGGGGTTGACACCATGTCAGAGAAGCTAGAGACAGGGCTAGGGCGAGGGCTACTGTAGGACAGGGGGTTGACACCATGTCAGAGAAGCTAGAGACAGGGTTAGGGCTACTGTAGGACAGGGGGTTGACACCATGTCAGAGAAGCTAGAGACAGGGCTAGGGCGAGGGCTACTGTAGGACAGGGGGTTGAGGTCATCGTAGAATCACCTCGAAACACTCAGGGATCTAACGGTCAGTCTGTCTCTCTTCTGTAGCCACAGAATCATTTGCTTCAACAGCTTACTTGTTTCAGCAAGGAGCAAGTACGTTTCGAGCTTTGTAAAGAGTCAATGTTAATGCGGAAACAGACTCAACCGCACGAATGCCCGTACATCACCTCTATACCAGGCGGCGTCGGAGGAAGGCCCTAAAAATGGTCAAAGATACCAGGCACCCAAGTCATAGACTGTTCTCTCTGCTACCGCATGGCAAGCGGTACCGATGCAGCAAGTCTGATACCTTAAGACTGATACATAGTTGACCAAATAGCTACCCGGACTATCTGCATTGACCACTCTATTGAATCATCACATACGCTGCTGTTTATTATCTACCCCGTTTGCCTAGTCACTTCACCCCTACCTATATGTACATATCAACCTGAATTACCTCATAACTAGAGGTCGACCGATTATGATTTTTCAACGCCGATACCGATTATTGGAGGACCAAAAAAAAAGCTGATACTGATTAATCGGCCAATTAAAAAAAATATAGATTTGTAATAATGACAATTACAACAATACTGAATGAACACTTATTTTAACTTAATATAATACATCAATAAAATCAATTTAGCCTCAAATAAATAATGAAACATGTTCAATTTGGTTTAAATAATGCAAAAACAAAGTGTTGGAGAAGAAAGTAAAAGTGCAATATGTGCCATGTAAGAAAGCTAACGTTTAAGTTCCTTGCTCAGAACATATGAAAGCTGGTGGTTCCTTTTAACAGGAGTCTTCAATATTCCCAGGTAAGAAGTTTTAGGTTGTAGTTATTATAGGAATTATAGGACTATTTCTCTCTATACAATTTGTATTTCATATACCTTTGACTATTGGATGTTCTTGTAGGCACTTTAGTAGTGCCAGTGTAATTGTATAGCTTCCATCCCTCTCCTCGCTCGAACCAGGAACACAACGACAACAGCCACCCTCGAAGCAGCGTTACCCATGCAGAGCAAGGGGAATAACTACTCCAAGTCTCAGAGCGAGTAACGTTTGAAACGCTATAAGGCCGCACACCGCTAACTAGCTAGCCATTTCACATCCTAATCTCGGGAGTTGATAGGCTTGAAGCACAGCGAAGAGCTTCTGGCAAAACGCAGGAAAGTGCTGTTTGAATTAATGCTCACGAGCCTGCTACTGCCTACCACCGCTCAGTCAGACTGCTCTATCAAATCATAGACTTTTTTTTTTTAACAGTATTTTTATTGGAATTTCACAATTTTCACCCATATTAAAGAGATACAACAACAGAGACAAGGCAAAAAAAACAACAAAGCAAGACAGCACCCGTCTACACATACCTGCGCATACATATATATATACACATATACATATACATACACATACACACACATACGCCCACCATCTCCCCCCCCCCGCTTCTCCCACCCTATGCCCATCATTGCGTCTCTCAATACACACATTTTAAACAAACTTACAAACAGAAATTAAACAAAAAAGCTCGGTTTAAACTAAGAAGTTAGGTTCCACACATGAAACATACAGTGTAATTCTGAATACATAGATCACCACCATTCTAAGAGAATCCTTGCAGCATAATAGCTGATACCTCAGGTTCTAGGTAATTTAGATAGGGTTCCCACACTTTGTAGAACTGATCTGTTTTAGAATGCACTGTGCATGTCAGATATTCCAGAGGCACCCATTCAAAAAGTATCTTATGCCAATCTTTAATAGAAGGAACCTTATCACTAATCCACCGTAAAAGGATGTTTTTCCTTGCAGCAAAGGTAAGGATGTTGTAAAGCCTCCTCTTACTCACAGAAGTAACATGCCTACTAGGGAGACCTAACAGTAACGAAACTGGGTCCAATTCTAGATCAACCCCTAGGATCTTTTCAATTTCTTGCAGAACACCAGACCAGTATCGTTGTATTTTGGTACATGACCATAAACAATGTATTAGGGTGCCTGTATCAGTTTTGCATTTAAGACACTGAGGAGAAGAGGAAGAGGGGCTAAAGGCATGTCTGCGATTTGGGGATATATGCAATCTGTGTATTATTCTTAATTGGATTGCTTTAGTACGATTACATATAGATATTGTTTTTGCATATCTCCAAATGTCCTCCCACATCTCTTCGTCAATAGTCACAGACAATTCTTTCTCCCACACTTGTTTCACCCTCTGTGTGTCGACAGCAGGAAAGGACCTTAAAGCATCATAAAACAGACTTACAGACATTTTCCTTTGTGGGAAAAAAAAGCATTCTCTCAATGACAGACATATGAGGGTTACCAATTAAGGTGGTGCTCTTCACAATATAATGTCTTACTTGTAGGAAGCGGAAAAAGTCCTGCTTTGGGAGTCGATATTTCTCCACCATCTGCTCAAATGACAATAGAATCTTATCAGCAAATAAGTCATTTAGTCTGCGTATGCCCTTATTAAGCCAAAAGTTAAAGCCAGCATCCAGCAATCCTGGACCAAAATCTGGGTTGTTAAGAATTGGGGTAAGAGCAGAGGTTAGTTTGGAACTTCCCAGGAAGCGCTGAACTGACCTCCAAACCTTGAGTGTGTTAAGTGTAATAGGATTATTGCAGTGATCTTCTACAGACTTGAAACTTCTGAAAAATAAAAGATCCTGTAAGGGGTATTTTGAAAGAGAAGTCTCAATGTCTAACCAAATAGGAGTCATCGTTTGTGATCCAATCAGAAATATAACATAGGTGAGCACACCACTGATAGAACCTGATATTGGGCAGATCCAAGCCCCCCATAGAACTTGGCAGCTGCAATATTGCCATCTTAAGCCTTGGCTTGCGTTTACTCCATATGAAGGAACTTAGCCATCCATTTACATCCTTTATTATCTTATTGGAGAGTAATACTGGGATCATTTGGATTGGGTAAAGTAGTCTAGGTAAAATGTTCATTTTCAAGAGGGATATTCTACCCAACCAAGAAATCGGTAGAGAGTTCCAGCGCTCCAGATCCTGTCTTATTGTATCAAACAAGGGAACAAAATTGGCTTTGTACATTTGCTGGAATTTAGGAGTTACAAATATACCCAGATACGTAAAGCCTGAGGGAGACCATTTAAAAGGAAAGGGGGGAGAAGTATTAGGTACAGAGTGAAGGCTACCAAGTGGCATAGCCTCTGATTTAGTTAAGTTAATCTTGTAGCCTGAGAATTCGCTGAATAATTGAATAATATTAATAAGAGATGTAGTTGAGGTCTCGGGATTAGAGATGAATATCAGGACATCATCAGCATACAAGCTTATTTTATGGTGAACATCACCAATGAGCAGCCCCTGTATAGCAGGCGTTACCCTGATGGCCTCGGCCAGTGGTTCCATAGCGAGAGCAAATAGGAGGGGGGACAAAGGGCAGCCCTGTCTGGTACCTCTGTATATAGAGAAGCTATTTGATCTTAGCCCATTAGTAAGGACAGCAGCCTGAGGATCATCATATAAAACTTTCACCCATTTTATAAAGTTGTCCCCTAGACCAAATTTATTTAGAGCAAAGAGTAGGTAAGACCACTCCACACGATCAAATGCTTTCTCAGCATCTAGGGAGAGCACAAGACCATCCCTAGCACTTTGTTGGTAGGCTTGAATTACATTAAGAAGCCGCCTGACATTGTTGCACGACTTACGGCCCTTAATGAAGCCAGTTTGGTCTCCTTTCACAATTAGTGGCAGTGAGTCCTCTAATCTTGTGGCTAGAATTTTAGAAAGTAATTTTCTATCCACATTCAGTAGGGAAATTGGTCTGTACGAGGAACAAGACTCTGGACATTTTCCCTTTTTAAGAATAAGTGATATGTTGGCTTCCCTCAGCGTTTGAGGGAGCTGGTCATTTGAAAATGAGTGGTTAAACATATCACGCAATGGCTCAAGGATCAGGCCATGAAACTCTTTATAGAATTCACTACCAAACCCGTCTGGCCCTGGAGCCTTACCGTTTTGCAGATTCTTAATTGCGAACATTATCTCTTCCTCGGTGATAGGGGCATTAAGGAGAGACCTCTGTTCTTCGGAGATAGTAGGGAGCTCAATCTTAGAAAAGAAATTCTCCATTAATTTGGGTGCGTCATTTGGCAGTTCTGAGGCATAAAGATTTGCATAAAATTTCTTAAATGAGTCATTTATCAATTTATTTTCATATAAATGATTGCCATCCGAATCAGTAATAGTAGCAATTGACTGTGAGTCAGCTCTCTTTTTAGCTAGGTACGCCAAGTACTTTCCTGGCTTATCGCCATGTTCATATAGCTTTTGCCTGACAAATCCCATTTTCTTTTCAGCGTCTTGTGTTAGGAGAGAGTCCAACGTTGATCTAAGAACTGATATTTCCTTTAATAGGGCAGGCGTGGGAGTTTTAATGTAGTCCTTCTCTTTAGTTCCCAATTCACCCTCTAACCTTTTTTGCTTTTCACGCTTTTTCCGCCTCTTAGTGGCTGTGTATGACAATCAGACCCCTGGCGTACGCTTTACAGGTTTCCCAAAGGAGCGAGGGATTATCTGTTGATTGAGAGTTAATAGAGAAAAATGCTTTAAACTCTGTAATAAAATATGATGTGAACGTATGGTCTTTAAGGATGGTTGTATTCAACCTCCAATGCCTTGACAGATTGAATGCCCCGTTGAGTTTTATGTCCAGGATCACCTCCGCATGATCAGATATGACTATACTTCCTATCCTAGCGGATAAAACAGACTGCAAAGACGTCCTGGGCATAAAAAAGTAATCTATTCTAGTCTGACATCCATGAGGTGCAGAGAAAAAAGTGAACTCTCTGTTGGAGGGGTGAAAAGTTCTCCAAACATCCGCATACCCCAGATCATCACAAATAGCTTTGTGACTTAGCTCGAGGAGAGAGTGAAGCTATACCGCTGGGAAACTTATCAATAAGGGGGTTCAACAAACAATTAAAATCTCCTCCAACTACTGCAGTGTCTGAGTTTAATTCTGAAAAGTCTAGAAATACCTTAGTGAGGAAATCAGGGGGGTGGGCAGGGGGAAAGTAAATATTCATTATGGAGATGCTCTGCCCTTGTAAAGTACCATTAATTATAACAAAGCGACCAAGTTTATCTTTCACACAATTCAAGACCTTAAGTGGTAAGTTCTTTTTCACAAGAATTGCTACACCTCTACTTCTGGATGTAAATGATGAGAAAAACACTTGACCAAACCCCCCTTGTTGTAATTTCAGATGCTCCTTATCATCCAAATGAGTTTCTTGCAACAGGGCAATATCAATATTTTCTTTTTTCAAAAACGACAGTACCTTCTTCCTTTTAATGGGATTATGGCTCCCTCTAATGTTCCATGTACATACCCACAGTGTGTTACCTGCCATTGCACTTTGACCGTTTCATATTCAGACTGAATCCCACCGTAAAAATGGGGTGGTACCTTTTTCCATGTGTTGAACTCTCTTCTATCTCACCGAGCATAAACAAACGATATGAACCCTGAACTCTAACTATACTAAACCCAAAAATTAAACATGTAAAGATCCAAAAGGGGGTTTTCCCACTAGCTAACATGCAGGGGATTTCAACTTTCCAATGTAGACTCTTAAGTCTGCATTGCCACTCAATAGCCTCGTCCTTTATACATATGAAAATGAAAATCAATATATGAAGATTGAGGCTCTTCCACCTAAAACCAAGCCTGGGCACCAATATAGATTCACCCATATCTCAGCCTGAGCTATAGCGGCAGTTACTTTAGCAAGAAAAATAAAGAAAAATAAAAATACGAATATTACTGAACCGGAGCATGTGAGAACTCACACCACTGTTTCATGATCAGATTCAAAGAAGATAATAAAGTTATCCAATGCTGCGGCGGCGCAGCTTAAAGTTATTTACCCGAGAGAGTCAATAAACGCCGCAGCCTCTTCAGGTGTGGAGAGTTTCTTAGGCGATCCGTTGACCATAATCTTCAATGTGGCCGGGTACAACAGTGCGTAGTCCATCTTCATTCTCCTGAGTCGAGCCTTCGCCTCATCAAACCCTTTGCGTCTTCGTACAACCGCTGTGGAGTAATCATTGAAGAATGAGACCTTTGGACCTTTACGTTGACTACCGTCAGAGCCGATGTTTCTAGCCGCATCCATAACGCGCTGCTTGTCGGTGAAGTTGTGGAACTTTATAACCACTGGCCGTGGGCGCTGGTTGGGACCGGGTATCGGTGCTTGAGAGCGATGGGCTCTGTCCAGCTTCACACGACCAGCCTTAGTGTCCATTTGTAAGTAGTCAGGGATCCATTCCTCAAAAAATTTTACTGAACGTGTTCCTTCAGAATTTTCCGGGAGTCCCACAACACGAATATTGCATCTGCGTCCCCGATTATCCAAGTCGTCAATGTGCTCCGCCATTTCACGCACCTGTTTTTCAAGTGCTTTCATCTTAGTGTCCATAGATGTAGTTGAAGCTTCCACTGTAGCAATTCTTCCTTCCGCCTCATCGACACGTTTGACCACCCTCTGTAATTCAGCCGAATGGCCTGCTATTGCTTCCAAGACTGTTCTTATCTTAACATCGATCACTTTAGTAATGTTGTCCGTCATCTTTTGAATCACCAGGTCCATTGTGCCTGGATCCGCAACGGCGTTAGCCTCGCTAACGGAAGCTAGCTCCTCCTGCACATCTACAGGGATGGTGGTTTTGGTCGAGTTCTTAGTAGCTCTGCTGGGCATGTTGTCGGAGATTTTTGAGAAATAACCGTCAAGACTCATTGCAGGATAACTTATTTAGCCAATTCTACCACTTTTTCAAGCTAGGAGATTAATGAAAGAATATAAATTTACGAATGCCACGGGAGCTCGCTGAAACACAGTGTTCTCTCTACGGCGCCATTTTGTCTACCAAATCATAGACTTAATTATAGCATAATAACACACAGAAATACGAGCCTTAGGTTATTAATATGGTCAAATCCGGAAACTATCATCTCGAAAACAAGACGTTTATTCTTTCAGTGAAATACGGAAACGTTCCATATTTTATCTAACGGGTGGCATCCATAAGTCTAAATATTCCTGTTACATTGCACAACCTTCAATGTTATGTCATAATTACGTAAAATTCTGGCAAATTAGGCGGCCAAAACTGTTGCATATACCCTGACTCTGCGTGCAATGAACGCAAGAGAAGTGACACAATTTCACCTGGTTAATATTGCCTGCTAACCTGGATTTCTTTTAGCTAAATATGCAGGTTTAAAAATATATACTTCTGTGTATTGATTTTAAGAAAGGCATTGATGTTTATGGTTAGGTACACGCTGGAGCAACGACAGTCCTTATTCGTGAATGCAGGACACGCTAGATAAACTAGTAATATCATCAACCATGTGTAGTTAACTAGTGATTATGATTGATTGATTGTTTTTTATAAGATTTACATTACATTTACATTTAAGTCATTTAGCAGACGCTCTTATCCAGAGCGACTTACAAATTGGAAAGTTCATACATATTCATCCTGGTCCCCCCGTGGGAATTGAACCCTGGTCCCCCCGTGGGAATTGAACCCACAACCCTGGCGTTGCAAGCGCCATGCTCTACCAACTGAGCCACACGGGACCACGTGTTATGGTCCCGTGTGGTAAGATAAGTTTAATGCTAGCTAGCAACTTACCTTGGCTTCTTACTGCATTCGCGTAACAGGCAGGCTCCTCGTGGAGTGCAATGCAATCAGGTGGTTAGAGCGTTGGACTAGTTAACCGTAAGGTTGCAAGATTGAATCCCCGAGCTGACAAGATAAAAATCTGTCATTCTGCCCCTAAACAAGGCGGTTAACCCATCGTTCCTAGGCCGTCATTGTAAATAAGAATGTGTTCTTAACTGACTTACCTAGTTAAATAAAGGATAAATAAAGGTGTAAAAAAAAAAAATCTGATTGTTATGAAAACTTGAAATCGGCTCTAATTAATCGGCCATTCCGATTAATCGGTCGACCTCTACTCATAACCCTACACATCAACTCAGTACTGGCCCCCCGTGTATATAGCCAAGTTATTATCACTCATCGTGTACTTATTCCTGGTGTTAGTATTATTCTCTCTGCATTGTTGGGAAGGGCCTGCAAGCATTTCACAGTTAGCGTACACCTGTTGTTTATGAAGCATGTGACAAATAAAATGTTATTTGATTAATACATACATTATTGTTCATACCGAGATGATGGGCCTTATAGGGCTGTAAGGAGAGGTAAGGGGAAGAGCACGTGGAAACAAACATGAAGGCAAGAACAGAAACAAACACTTAGAAAGAGAAGCTTCCCTTGATTCACACAGCCTTCCCCTATGGAACATCTCACCAGGAGGAGACAGATACAGCCATCCTCTACGGAACATCTCACCAGGTGGAGACAGATGCAGCCTTCCCCTATGGAACACCTCACCAGGTAGAGACAGATACAGCCTTCCCCTATGGAACACCTCACCAGGAGGAGACAGATACAGCCTTCCCCTATGGAACACCTCACCAGGAGGAGACAGATACAGCCTTCCCCTATGGAACACCTCACCAGGAGGAGACAGATGCAGCCTTCCCCTATGGAACACCTCACCAAGAGGAGACAGATACAGCCTTCCCCTATGGAACACCTCACCAGGAGGAGACAGATACAGCCTTCCCCTATGGAACACCTCACCAGGAGGAGACAGATACAGCCTTCCCCTATGGAACACCTCACCAGGAGGAGACAGATACAGCCTTCCCCTATGGAACACCTCACCAGGAGGAGACAGATACAGCCTTCCCCTATGGAACACCTCACCAGGAGGAGACAGATGCAGCCTTCCCCTATGAAACACCTTACCAGGAGGAGACAGATACAGCCTTCCCCTATGGAACACCTCACCAGGAGGAGACAGATACAGCCTTCCCCTATGGAACACCTCACCAGGAGGAGACAGATACAGCCTTCCCCTATGGAACATCTCACCAGGAGGAGACAGATGCAGCCTTCCCCTATGGAACACCTCACCAGGAGGAGACAGATGCAGCCTTCCCCTATGAAACACCTCACCAGGAGGAGACAGATACAGCCTTCCCCTATGGAACACCTCACCAGGAGGAGACAGATGCAGCCTTCCCCTATGGAACGCCTCACCAGGAGGAGACAGATGCAGCCTTCCCCTATGGAACACCTCACCAGGAGGAGACAGATACAGCCTTCCCCTATGGAACATCTCACCAGGAGGAGACAGATGCAGCCTTCCCCTATGGAACGCCTCACCAGGAGGAGACAGATGCAGCCTTCCCCTATGGAACGCCTCACCAGGAGGAGACAGATACAGCCTTCCCCTATGGAACATCTCACCAGGAGGAGACAGATGCAGCCTTCCCCTATGGAACACCTCACCAGGAGGAGACAGATACAGCCTTCCCCTATGGAACACCTCACCAGGAGGAGACAGATACAGCCTTCCCCTATGGAACGCCTCACCAGGAGGAGACAGATACAGCCTTCCCCTATGGAACACCTCACCAGGAGGAGACAGATACAGCCTTCCCCTATGGAACACCTCACCAGGTGGAGACAGACTCAACACAAGTTCAAGACATGAGAAATGGAGGTACGGAGGTATGGAATGATCACAGTGGCTGCAAAGCCACAATCCTCCACAGAAATAGACCTAGCTGTTAAAATCACGACATGATGAGAATGGGTTTGGTGGTGGAAGACAAAGTCTACCATCCAGTCTGATCTAGTCAAGTTACACCACCTCTCCTCTCACCAGTCTGATCTAGTCAAGTTACACCACCTCTCACCAGTCTGATCTAGCCAAGTTACACCTCCTCTCCTCTCACCAGTCAGATCTAGTCAAGTTACACCACCTCTCACCAGTCTGATCTAGCCAAGTTACACCTCCTCTCCTCTCACCAGTCTGATCTAGTCAAGTTACACCACCTCTCCTCTCACCAGTCTGATCTAGTCAAGTTACACCTCCTCTCCTCTCACCAGTCTGATCTAGTCAAGTTACACCTCCTCTCCTCTCACCAGTCTGATCTAGCCAAGTTACACCTCCTCTCCTCTCACCAGTCTGATCTAGTCAAGTTACACCTCCTCTCCTCTCACCAGTCTGATCTAGCCAAGTTACACCTCCTCTCCTCTCACCAGTCTGATCTAGTCAAGTTACACCTCCTCTCCTCTCACCAGTCTGATCTAGTCAAGTTACACCTCCTCTCCTCTCACCAGTCTGATCTAGTCAAGTTACACCTCCTCTCCTCCCACCAGTCTGATCTAGTCAAGTTACACCTCCTCTCCTCCCACCAGTCTGATCTAGTCAAGTTACACCTCCTCTCCTCTCACCAGTCTGATCTAGTCAAGTTACACCTCCTCTCACCAGTCTGATCTAGTCAAGTTACACCTCCTCTCACCAGTCTGATCTAGTCAAGTTACACCTCCTCTCCTCTCACCAGTCTGATCTAGTCAAGTTACACCTCCTCTCCTCTCACCAGTCTGATCTAGTCAAGTTACACCTCCTCTCCTCTCACCAGTCTGATCTAGTCAAGTTACACCTCCTCTCCTCTCACCAGTCTGATCTAATCAAGTTACACCACCTCTCCTCTCACCAGTCTGATCTAGTCAAGTTTACACCTCCTCTCCTCTCACCAGTCTGATCTAGTCAAGTTACACCTCCTCTCCTCCCACCAGTCTGATCTAGTCAAGTTACACCTCCTCTCCTCCCACCAGTCTGATCTAGTCAAGTTACACCTCCTCTCCTCTCACCAGTCTGATCTAGTCAAGTTACACCTCCTCTCACCAGTCTGATCTAGTCAAGTTACACCTCCTCTCACCAGTCTGATCTAGTCAAGTTACACCTCCTCTCCTCTCACCAGTCTGATCTAGTCAAGTTACACCTCCTCTCCTCTCACCAGTCTGATCTAGTCAAGTTACACCTCCTCTCCTCTCACCAGTCTGATCTAGTCAAGTTACACCTCCTCTCCTCTCACCAGTCTGATCTAGTCAAGTTACACCTCCTCTCCTCTCACCAGTCTGATCTAGTCAAGTTACACCTCCTCTCCTCCCATCAGTCTGATCTAGTCAAGTTACACCTCCTCTCCTCTCACCAGTCTGATCTAGTCAAGTTACACCTCCTCTCCTCTCACCAGTCTGATCTAGTCAAGTTACACCTCCTCTCCTCTCACCAGTCTGATCTAGTCAAGTTACACCTCCTCTCCTCTCACCAGTCTGATCTAATCAAGTTACACCTCCTCTCCTCTCACCAGTCTGATCTAGTCAAGTTACACCTCCTCTCCTCTCACCAGTCTGATCTAGCCAAGTTACACCTCCTCTCCTCTCACCAGTCTGATCTAGTCAAGTTACACCTCCTCTCCTCTCACCAGTCTGATCTAGTCAAGTTACACCTCCTCTCCTCTCACCACTCTGATCTAGTCAAGTTACACCTCCTCTCCTCCCATCAGTCTGATCTAGTCAAGTTACACCTCCTCTCCTCTCACCAGTCTGATCTAGTCAAGTTACACCTCCTCTCCTCTTTCCCCTACCACTCCCCCTCTCTGTTAGCTCAGCAACATTGTGAGGAACAGAACACAGGTAGTGTTAGGACATGAACAGCAGCACTATGTATGTCTGGTTTGTTTGTTTCCATGGCCACAGTGCAGTTTGAAACAGATATAAACAACATGACACCTGTCAATCAAAGACTGAACAGGACACTCAAGCAGAGGTCAATCGTCCGCCCCTCTGTGTGCTGTGACCAATCACAGGATGTTTCTACAGTCAGGAAATAAAATGTTCAAATGTTAAATTAAAGTATGGGGATAGGATGGAATCGAGGTTAGGAGGAGGAGCCTATAATTCCACCCAATCAACGGACAACATACTGGACATGATCTCAGAGTTACAGAACCAAAGAGATCCAATAAATGACCTCCCCTAAAAGCATGGAGGAGGGGAGAGGGAGGGAGTCAAGAAGCAATAGGCCTCCACCTCCAAGCCTTGATGGGTCAGAGTGAGGGGGAGGCAGCAGCAAGGTGGGAGGAGGGAGGGTAGTGTTAGGATGTGAGAGGACTGGGCATGGCCGGGTGAGTGGCAGGGGGAGGTGGAGGGGAAGATGGATGGGCAGTGGGGTAGGTTTAAGAATAGTTACAGGAGGTGTCTTACTTTGGGTGTGGGGCAGGAGGCAGTGGAGAGGCGCGAGGTGGCCTGGGCGCGTGGCGACTCGGAGGGCGTGGTGCTCAGAGAAGTTGTGTCTCTGGGAAGAACCTGCACACCCCTAGAGATTATGCTGTCTGGGATCTATGGAGAGAGAAGTTATATCTAGTTATATTTACTACTACACACACACACACACACACACACAGACAGACAGACAGACAGACAGACAGACAGACCACACAAGTAGTTATCTTATCCTCACACAGTAAAAGAGAGGAAAGCTGTGTACAAACAGCACTGTAATCTCTACTATAACACACACAGATAAAAGACACCTCGAAAGCACACACAGATTGGTCAGTCAGTCTGGCCAGTCAGTCATCTGTTTTCTGATTGGCCAGGTAGACTTTTGTAATAACTGTAACAATATAAATGCATTCTAAACATCATTAGACAGTAGTTCCAGATGATTGTTAAACTCTGTGTGTGTGTGTGTGTGTGTGTGTGAGAGAGAGAGTGTTTTTGTGTGTGTGTGTGTGTTTTTGTGTGTGTGTGTGTGTGTGTGTGTGTGTGTGTGTGAGTGTGTGAGAGAGTGTGTGTGTGTGTGTGTGTGTGCCATACATAGTATGGCTGCAATGCGAGAGTGAGCCTGTGAGGAGACAGACGGGCCAGGCAGGCCCACAGTTTCCCCCCAGGGCTGCTGCTGTGGATGTGTGGATCTGCGACTGTGATCCGCACGGCTCATGAGCGGTGCTAGTGGGCCCATAGGCTTTACTGGCAGCCCAGCACTGAACCCCACTCCGCTAATTAGCAACACAGGCTAACCCAGATAGCGCTAATAACACTGTCGGGCTCCACCTAGCGATACACCACGCGTCATGACCTATACAAGATGGGGTGAATCTCAAAAGTCCTTCTTCATTCCTCGCCTCCTCACCTCCTAAGATTCCTCTCCTCAGATCTGAAAAGGAGGCGGGGAGAGGACGGGATCGAGCACTTTTGAGATGCATGGTGTTCAAGTTTGCAGGGAGGAATTATGGGATGGATGGGGTGCAGAGTACAGTGGTATGTGAAGTAGGAGCGACGTGTGACATGAGGGTGGGTGGGTGGGCAGATTTGAGGGGTCTTACTGTTATCGGCTGGTCTCCAGAGCAGGAGCAGGTGTAATGAGGTGGGGCAGGGGGGAGGTTAGATACCAGACCAGGTAGATAGTGGCTACCTTTAGCCATGACAACAGCATGGTTATGGTGCTGGGGCTTCCCCTTCTGGTGATGGATGGTCAACACAGGATGAAACATGAATACACACATAATAGGCACGCACACACGCATATATACACACACACACATGACAGGTAAACACACACAGACGTACTGATGTAGCAAATTGAAGGCTCAGCACACGTGCAGTAATGCAGTGAACAGGGAGATCGGTTTCTAATGTAGCAGACACAATGCATGTATTCTGAGACCTAGCTCCCTTTCTTCCTCTCTTATCCCTCGTTCAGCCCTCACTCTCCATTTTCCTCTCCACCCATTCATCTTCCTCTTTTCTCCTTCCTCTATCTCTCTATTTCTGCTAGATCTCCCTTCTTTTCTCTGGGTCAAAAAATAATTAATTTTATAAAGAACTTCTGGGCTGAAATATCCATGTTGAAGTTAACTTGAGGATTCGAACATGAGAAACAGCAACAGGCCATTGTGTGTTTACCTTGGCAGCGATGGCGGCGGCGGTGATGTGTGAGTTGTGTCCGTGGGAGTGGGAGTGGAGGTGGTGGGCGTGGTGGTGCTCGGTGGACATCAAGCATCTGTCCTTCATCTTCTCATCATCCTCATCATCATCATCATCATCCTCCTCACACTGCACACCCTTATAATAATAATACACTTTATTAAGAAAACACCACAACTCACGCTGGTGAATGTCATAACATATGGATAAAATAACCACTGTAAAAGCAGCTAGAGCTACTGTAAGTACTGCTACAAACTGACAGACTTCTGTGAAGTGGAAATTATGTGATTATGGTGCAGGAAGTAAGCACTGTGAAGCAGCTTTATTTCATGTAGGGACCTCCTCTCATTAGCATGTAGGGACCTCCTCTCATCAGCATGTAGGGACCTCCTCTCATTAGCATGTAGGGACCTCCTCTCATCAGCATGTAGGGATCTCCTCTCATTAGCATGTAGGGACCTCCTCTCATTAGCATGTAGGGACCTCCTCTCATCAGCATGTAGGGACCTCCTCTCATTAGCATGTAGGGACCTCCTCTCATTAGCATGTAGGGACCTCCTCTCATCAGCATGTAGGGACCTCCTCTCATCAGCATGTAGGGACCTCCTCTCATTAGCATGTAGGGACCTCCTCTCATTAGCATGTAGGGACCTCCTCTCATTAGCATGTAGGGACCTCCTCTCATTAGCATGTAGGGACCTCCTCATTAGCATGTAGGGACCTCCTCTCATCAGCATGTAGGGACCTCCTCTCATCAGCATGTAGGGACCTCCTCTCATTAGCATGTAGGGACCTCCTCTCATTAGCATGTAGGGACCTCCTCTCATCAGCATGTAGGGACCTCCTCTCATCAGCATGTAGGGACCTCCTCTCATCAGCATGTAGGGACCTCCTCTCATCAGCATGTAGGGACCTCCTCTCATCAGCATGTAGGGACCTCCTCTCATCAGCATGTAGGGACCTCCTCATCAGCATGTAGGGACCTCCTCTCATTAGCATGTAGGGACCTCTTCTCATTAGCATGTAGGGACCTCCTCTTATTAGCACGTAGGGTTCTCCTAATATCAGCATGTAGGGACCTCCTCTCAATAACATGTAGGGACCTCCTCTCAATAACATGTAGGGACCTCTTCTCATTAGCATGTAGGGACCTCTTCTCATTAGCATGTAGGGCCCTCCTCTCATCAGCATGTATTGACCTCCTCTCATTAGCATGTAGGGACCTCCTCTCATTAGCATGTAGGGACCTCCTCTCAATATCATGTAGGGACCGCCTCTCAATATCATGTAGGGACCGCCTCTCAATATCATGTAGGGACCTCCTCTCAATATCATGTAGGGACCTCCTCTCAATATCATGTAGGGACCTCCTCTCAATATCATGTAGGGACCTCCTCTCAATATCATGTAGGGACCTCCTCTCAATATCATGTAGGGACCTCCTCTCATTAACATGTAGGGACCTCCTCTCATTAACATGTAGGGACCTCCTCTCATTAACATTTAGGGACCTCCTCTCATTAACATGTAGGGACCTCCTCTCATTAACATGTAGGGACCTCCTAATATCAGCATGTAGGGACCTCCTCTCGTCAGCATGTAGGGTACTCCTCTCAATATCATGTAGGGACCTCCTAATATCAGCATGTAGGGACCTCCTCTCATTAGCATGTAGGGACCTCCTCTCATCAGCATGTAGGGTTCTCCTCTCATCAGCATGTAGGGACCTCCTCTCATTAGCATGTAGGGACCTCCTCTCATCAGCATGTAGGGTTCTCCTCTCATCAGCATGTAGGGACCTCCTCTCAATATCATGTAAGGACCGCCTCTCAATATCATGTAAGGACCGCCTCTCAATAGCATGTAGGGACCTCCTCTCATTAGCATGTAGGGACCTCCTCTCATTAGCATGTAGGGGCCTCCTCTCATTAGCATGTAGGTGCCTCCTCTCATTATCATGTAGGGACCTCCTCTCAATATCATGTAGGGACCTCCTCTCAATATCATGTAAGGCCCTCTCATCATCATGTAGGGTCCTCTCATTATCATGTAGGAATATCTCAATATCCTGTAGGGACCTCTCCTCATCATGTAGGGTCCTCTCATTATCATGTAGGAATATCTCAATATCCTGTAGGGACCTCTCCTCATCATGTAGGATCCTCTCATTATCATGTAGGAATATCTCATTATCATGTAGGGATCTCCTCTCATTATCATGTAGGGGACTCTCATTATCATGTAGGAATATCTCATTATCATGTAGGAATATCTCATTATCATGTAGGGATCTCCTCTCATTATCATGTAGGGATCTCCTCTCATTATCATGTAGGGGACTCTCATCATCATGTAGGGTCCTCTCATCATCATGTAAGGCCCTCATCATCATGCGGTGTGGGATGTGTATATCACCCTCTTTTTCTTCCAATAAGAAATGCAAACGCATAGGAGGAGAGCCAAAGAGTGTCACCTTGTCCTCTGTCTGGGTACAGGCAATGCTGTTGAGGGTGAGTGGCGGGGAGAGGGGCGGTGGGGGTGAGGGCAGGTCCTCCAGAGCCTCATGGACATCCTTCACCTTCACATCCGCATCCCGCAGCAGGTCAATGGCGTGGGGCAGAGCTGGAAGGATGAACTGGAAACACTCCTGTAGGAAGAGAGTTAGGGGTCAGAGGTCAAGGAGAGTACACACACACACACACACCAGATTTTACCTGTGAGCCCTTCTTGCTGCCAGGTAGGTTGATGATGAGGGTTTTGCCTCTGATTCCACAGACAGGCCTGGAGAGCATGCCCAGAGGTGTGACCTGAAGGGAGCCCATCAGCATAGCTAGGGCCATCCCTGGAGCCTCGCGCTCTATCACCTCTTTGGTGGCCTGCAGCATGGGAAAGTAGGAAGGGACAGAGTGAAAGGGAAAACTGGCTACTGTACTGAACAAATATTACATTCACCTTCAGCAGGGTCAGGGATGGGCAACAAGGTCTAAGGCCAGGGCTGAGATTACAGCCTAACTGGCAACAAGGTCTAAGGCCAGGGCTGAGATTACAGCCTAACTGGCAACAAGGTCTAAGGCCAGGGCTGAGATTACAGCCTAACTCTCCTGTTCAGGCTTATCAGCGAGTGTCAATAGGAGGCTCGTTGCGTTTTTGTTTTAGGTGGCAGTGAACGTGGGTAGAGCATCCCTTTCCCTTTTCCCCTACATCGGCTCGGGAGCACCTCCGTGGTTATGGGGGGGCCGCCAGTTTCTGGTTGTCTTTTCCACTCCACTGGTTTTGTGTGCATAAAACCCCACCACATGTGACTGCACGAAGACCAGGGCCAGTTAGTTAGTTTTTTTTGGAGGATAGTGGGGTGTGGCTCCTGTCCTTGAACCCAGACTGACAGCAGGTGAGTTGTGTGTTTTTTGGAGCATTTGTAATAGTTGTATTGGTTGAGAAAAATGTCTTCCATTTTGAGTAGTTTTGTTCAAGCTCCTTCAGAGGTAGCCTTAGAGTTGTGTACTAAGGAGCAGTTAATTGAAATTGCTGAACATTATCAGATTGAGATTGTTGACAAAAAAATTAAAGAGACTGTTAAAACTAGATTAAAGCAGGGTCTTAGGGAAATGGGTGTTTTTGGCGGTCAGTCTGCTAGTAGTGAGGGTGCAAGTTTTCAGTCTAGCCCTTCATTAACTTTTGAGCAGCAGAGGGAGCTGTTGCAAATGCAGTTAGAGATAGCGCGATTGAGAAATGCTAATAGACCAGAAGGACTACCACAGTTTGATGTTTCACAGAATCTTCGTTTGTTGCCTAAATTTGATGAGTCAGATCCAGACACATACTTTGCTTTATTTGAGCGTATTGCGGAAGCTAGAGCTTGGTCAGCTTTGGACATGACTATGTTGTTGCAATGTGTACTTACAGGTAAAGCACGTGAGGCTTTTGCAGCACTGAGTGTAGCTGACAGTAAAGTTTTTGCTAAAGTTAAATCAGCAGTTCTGAAGGTCTACGAGCTTGTGCCAGAGGCATATCGTCAACGTTTTCGTTACAGGAAAAAGTTAGATTCACAAACCTATTCTGAGTTTGTTCGTGATTTGACTTCTGCATTTAATCATTGGTGTACAGCTTCTGAAGTTAGTATTTTTGAGGGTCTGTCTAATTTGATTGTGTTAGAACAGTTCAAAAATTCTGTGTCTGACCAGGTGCTACATACATGAATGAACGTAAAGTGAAGTCTCCAAGTGATGCAGCAATCCTTGCAGATGAGTACAGGCTAACACATAAAAGCCATTTTGAGTCAAACAGTGACATGTACCATAAAAATAACTTTACTCCTAGGAATAGTAGGTCACCTTTTTTTGGAGCTTCTTTCCAAAGGCCTCAGCAGAAGTTTGGGTCTGGAGGACTTAAAGCACCGGTTAATGCTAATACCTGTCGCTACTGTTTAGTTGAAGGACATTGGAAGAAAGATTGTCCTCTGCTTAAATCAAAACAGTCAGGTCAAGTTAAACCTGCTGTGATGGCAGCTCCTGTTTCAGCCTCTGACCACCAGGGTGAGCTTTTTCAGCCACTCGTTGAGTTTGATTCTCAGTCTTCCCGCTGTGATTTTTCAGCCTTTATTTCAGATGGTGTAGTGTCCCTGGTAGATGGCAACCAAAATGTTTCAATCAAGATCTTAAGAGACACTGGAGCTTTAGATTATTTTATTGTGGAATCTGTTTTGCCGTTCTCTAAAGAGTCTGATACTGGCAGTTGTGTAATGGTATGTGGTATGGGTTTAGTTCCATTCTCTTGTCCTTTACATGAAGTTACCCTGAAATGTGGTCTGGTAGAGGGTGATGTAGATGTTGGGGTTAGACCCCAGTTGCCAGTAGAGGGAGTCCACATGATTTTGGGGAATGACTTGGCAGGTGGCAAACTAAACATCTTTAAGAAGCAACCTTCAGTGTCCCCTGCAAGGGAATCTCCGGATCAAAACTGTGTGTCTCCTGAGGTATTTCCAGTTTGTGCGGTTACTCGCGCGGCCTCTCGTAAGGAGATTGAGAGTAAGCCAGAAAGTCTTGAGTTGCCAGTCAAACTCCAGACAGAACAGTTGACTAGTTCTAGAGATTAATTGATGGCTGAGCAAAAGGCCGATACTACTTTGGCTGATCTGTTTGATAAAGTTGTTCCTGATTCAGTGGTGAGGAATAGTGCTCAGTGTTATTTGATTCTTGATGGGCTGTTGGTCAGGAAATGGGTTCCACACTATGATCAGGGTCTAGGAGAACCAGTCTTTCAAATAGTTGTACCTACTACATTGCGAAATAAAGTGTTGCAAACTTCACATGGTGATGTGGCAGGTCATATGGGTGTTCGTAAAACGTATGATCGCATACTTCGTTATTTTTTCTGGCCACGTTTAAAGCGGGATGTATCTCAGTTTATTAAAACTTGTGATACGTGTCAGCGCACAAGCAAGCCAAATCAGGTTGTAAAGCCTGCACCGTTGTATCCAATACCAGCCGTAGGGCAACCTTTTGAGCATCTTATTATCGATTGTGTTGGGCCATTACCAAGGTCCAAGTCAGGTCATAGCTACTTATTAACTTTTATGTGTCAAGCAACTAGATATCCGGCAGCTTTTTCCTTGCATACCATAACTTCAAAATCAGTAGTTAAAGCGTTAACTCAATTTATTTCAACATTTGGGATTCCAAAAATCATCCAGTCAGATCAGGGGTCTAACTTAACTCCCATTTATTTGCTCAGGTTCTCAACCAGCTTAAAGTTAAACACAACAAGTCTACTGCGTTCCATGCCCAGAGCCAGGGAGCTTTGGAACGTTTTCATCAAACTTTAAAATCCTTGCCTGGTGCATACTGTACAGAACTGTCTGCAGATTGGGAGGAGGGGTTACCTTGGCTGTTACTAGCTGCTCGGGAAGTAGTGCAGGAAAGCACAGGGTTTAGACCAAATGACTTAGTGTTTGGTCATAAGGTGCGTGGGCCTTTAGCAGTGTTGCAGGATGGTTGTTTGCCTAAGGAACCACCTCGGAACCTTATTGACTATGTAAATGGTTTTAGGTTGAAGTTGTATAGGGCTGGGGAACTGTCCAAAGAAAAATTTAAATGTTCTCAACGGAAAATGAAACTGAAATATGACGGACAGACTGAGCTGCGTGAGTTTAGTCCCGGTGATCGTGTACTTGCTCTTCTGCCTCTTGTAAGTTCACCTTTTCAGGCAAAATACTGTGGTCCTTTCACTTTGTTGCGTAAAGTGTCAGATTTGAACTATCTTATTGAAACCCCTAGTCATAGGAAGTCCTCTAAATTATGCCATGTGAACCTGTTAAAATGTTATCACTCCCGTGATCTAAGCAAAGTTGAAGGCACTCCAGCGGTGAGGTCAGCGTTGACTGCTGCTCCAGTCACTGCATCTTGTTGCTTTAATTTGGTGGAGGGGGGAGAAGGAGGAAGTTAGGGTTTCGGATGAGGTCTTACAAGGTCGGTGGAAAAACTCCCAGACTTTGCAAAACCTTGGGGTTTTGGTAGATCATTTAGACTCTGAGAAACGTGATGAATTGGTAGCTCTTATTAGAAACTACCCTGTTTTGTTTTCTGACACTCCATCGCAAACCCACTTAATTGAGCATGATATAGACATCGGAGATGCTAAGCCTATCAAACAGAGATTTTATCGTGTATCTGAGGAGAAGAGACTGCAATTGGAAACAGAGGTGAAGTATATGTTGGACAATGGTATTGCGGAGGCATGTTGTTCAAATTGGGCTTCACCCTGTCTTTTGGTCAGTATGCTTAGGGTCATTGTCCTGCTGGAAGTTGAACCTCCGTCCCAGTCTCAAATCTCTGGAAGACTGAAACAGGTTTCCCTCAAGAATTTCCCTGTATTTAGCGCCATCCATCATTCCTTCAATTCTGACCAGTTTCCCAGTTCCTGCCGATGAAAAACATCCCCACAGCATGATGCTGCCACCACCATGCTTCACTGTGGGGATGATGTTCTAAGGGGTGATGAGAGGTGTTGGGTTTGTGCCAGACATAGCGTTTTCCTTGATGGCCAAAAAGCTAAATTTTAGTCTCATCTGACCAGAGTACCTTCTTCCATATTTTGGGGAGTCTCCCACATGCCTTTTGGCGAATACCAAACATGTTTGCTTATTTTTTTCTAGTCACTCTTCTGTAAAGCCCAGCTCTATGGAGTGTATGGGTTAAAGTGGTCCTACGGACAGATAGTCCAATCTCCACTGTGGAGCTTTGCAGCTCCTTCAGGGTTATCTTTGGTCTCTTTGTTGCCTCTCTGATTAATGCCCTCCTTGTCTGGTCCGTGAGATTTGGTTGGCAGCCCTCTCTTGGCAGGTTTGTTGTGGTGCCATATTCTTTAAAAAATGTAATAATGGATTTAATGGTGCTCGGTGGGATGTTCAAAGTTTCTGATATTTATTTATCACCCAACCCTGATCGGTACTTCTCCACAACTTTGTCCCTGACCTGTTCGGAGAGCTCCTTGGTCTTCATGGTGCCGCTTGCTTGATGGGGCCACATGCTTAGTGGTGTTGCAGAACAGGTGCATATACACTGAGATCATGTGACACTTAGATTGCACACAGGTGGACTTTATTTAACTAATGATGTGACTTCTGAAGGTAATTGGTTGCACCAGATCTTATTTAGGGGCTTCATAGCAAAGGGGGTGAATACATATGCACGCACCACTATTTCATTTTTTAGAAATAAGTTATTTTTTTCATTTTACTTCACCAATTTGGACTATTTTGTATATGTCCGTTACATGAAGTCCAAATAAACATCCACTTAAATTACAGGTTGTAATGCAACAAAATAGGAAAACCGCCAAGGGGAATGAATACTTTTGCAAGGCACTGTATATGTGAGTGAGTGAGAAGTTAGTCAAATTCCTGAACTAAATGTTTCCATTATTCTAGATTGCAGCCGGGAGCAACAAGAAGAAGTGCTGCGATGTGTGTGGACCCAAGAAGGACAGGAAGACACAGTGCACATACATCAAATGCAAGAAATGCATTTGCATCACACACAGTAAAACTCTCGTGGTGTGTAGACCGGTGTTCATTTGTGTTCAATGGGGCTCATTTATCATTTGCATAAAATACTGTATGTAAAATGTGTCCTTCCAATTTGTTCAGTTCAAAGCAATAAACATCAATATTGATGAAAACCTTGTTTCATTTATATTTGTTCAAGATAAACATGATTTATTCCACACATGTCAAAAAAACAAATAGCGGCTTTATTGATAAATGTGATCTAGCAGAAGTAAATGGCAAATATTAACCATGTATACTGTCTATAATGCTTGTAATTGATATAAACATCTAAGTATTACGTAATAAGTATTTTGGTGTAAATTGTTATGGCTGTATTGTTTTAAAACCCCAATAATGTTGTGGGTCCATCAGACCCACGAACATTGGGTGAATAACAAAATCATGAACACCACATGAGGTTTAAGAGAAGTGACGTTGTGTGCCCTTGAGATGAATGACACTTCAAACATGCACATTATTAAAAAAGAAGAGAAAGATAAGGACATATCAAAGAGAGGGGGAAGAGGGAGAGAAAGAGGGAAGAATGAGAGAGGGAGGGGGAGAGAGAGAAGCGGAAGAGAGAGAGAAGAGGAAGAGAGAGAGAGAGCGAGTCAACGTCCACAGCCAGCAGTAATCTCCAGGGAGTCACAAGCGCTTTCTCCCCATCACATGCACGCACTCACACACAAGCAAATGAACATGAGCTCATACACATACACAGACTCAACCCTAAAATATGACACACTCATACACACATTGACAACATATGCAAAATACATCATATAGAAAATAACATAGTGGAACAAAAACATTTATTTATCCGTACTGTGAAAGACCTGACAAAACACAAGATAATCGGGGCCTCCCGGGTGGCGCAGTGGTCTAGGGCACTGCATCGCAGTGCTAACTGCGCCACCAGAGTCTCTGGGTTCGCGCCCAGGCTCTGTCGCAGCCGGCCGCGACCGGGAGGTCCGTGGGGCGACGCACAATTGGGCTAGCGTCGTCCGGGTTAGGGTGGGTTTGGCCGGTAGGGATATCCTTGTCTCATCGCGCTCCAGCGACTCCTGTGGCGGGCCGGGCGCAGTGCGCGCCAACCAAGGGGGCCAGGTGCACGGTGTTTCCTCCGACACATTGGTGCGGCTGGCTTCCGGGTTGGAGGCGCGCTGTGTTAAAGAAGCAGTGCGGCTTGGTTGGGTTGTGCTTCGGAGGACGCATGGCTTTCGACCTTCGTCTCTCCCGAGCCCGTACGGGAGTTGTAGCGATGAGACAAGATAGTAATTACTAGCGATTGGATACCACGAAAATTGGAGAGAAAAGGGGATAAAATTAAAAAAAAAAAAAAAAAAAAAAAAACACAAGATAATCTACGGTTTGACAAACACAACTCACACATAAATATGCACATTGACCATGCAGGTGCCAACCAACACACACACGTGCACGCATAGCTAACAGCTTACACTAGATCTAGGGTCAACACTCATCCACTCACATGGACACAAACACAAACTTTGGGGTCCCCATGTACCTCGGGCGTGACATCACGGGGGGCGAACCCTGTTCCTCCGGTGGTCAGAATCAGGTTCAGCTCCTTCTCATCACACCAGTCCACCAATGTCTCCTGAGGACAGAGTGCAGAGAGACACACCATTGGCTGGCAGCAGTGTCAATCGCAGAGGTGACCACTCCATTGGCTGAGAGCAGTGTCAATCATGCAGACAACAACAGAGGCGGGTTCAGGATAGAATACTAAAGCGCTGGGTGAATCTCAATTGTCTTTCCTTGATTCCTAGCATCCTCCCTTTTCGCCTCGTTCTCAAATTGCATTGGAGGAGAAGATCAGAGGGGACAAACCTTGGATCTTTTCCTCTAATGTATCTGGAAAAGGAGGCAAGGAGAGAGGACGCAAGAAATCAAAGAAAGACCATTAAAATTCACCCACTGTGGAACAACTGTTTCCAAGACAGAAGGGTCTAACAATAACAACTCTTTAATGTAGGCCTAGTGAGAGAATACATGTGAGAATCCAAAATAGTGTCACCTTTGAACTATAGCCTGCGGTGGGCTCTAGGGGGCAGCATGCAGTTAGAGTAGAGACAGTGAGAGAGAGAGAGAGAGAGAGAGAAAGAGAGAGAGAGAGGAGGGATGGAAAGAGACAAGATGGAGGGACTAAGAGGGAGAGAGGAAGACAGAGAGAGAGCGCAAGATGGAGAGAGGAAGAGGAAGAGAGAGAGAGAGAGAGAGAGAGAGAGAGAGAGAGAGAGAGAGAGAGAGAGAGAGAGAGAGAGAGAAAGAGAGAGAGAGAGAGAGAGAGAGAGAGAGGAGGGAGGGAGTAAGAGGGAGTGAGGAAGGGAGAGAGAGAGAGAGAGAGAGAGAGAGAGAGAGAGAGAGAGAGAGAGCGCAAGATGGAGAGAGGAAGAGGAAGAGAGAGAGAGGAGGGAGGGAGTAAGAGGGAGCGAGGAAGGGAGAGAGAGAGAGAGAGAGAGAGCAATAGAGGAGGGAGAGAGATATTTACCTTAATCTCATCAATCTCATCTGGGACTATTTTGTAGGAAGATATGACGCCTCCGAGCCTGTGGATGAGAAACAGAAAACAACAAGATCATAGTTAGTTCATATTCAGTCTCAACAAACTCACTAGAGACGGAAAGAGAGGGGGGGGGGAGAGGAAAACAAAACGGGGAGTGGAGAAATATGGAGCAAAAGACAGTAAGTAGGAGTGGAAGGAGAAGTGGTAAAACTGAAAGAAAAAAAGGGTTATCCTGAACTGTACTCTAAGTTATGAGCCATCTGTATGTGCAGGTCAAAGAAAATGGACTCTCCAGAACAGACATTAAAGACAAAAGCGATAAGTAGTCAGTATTAGCTATTTTTAGAGAGTGATTGTGATTCACTGAGAAAATGCCATGAGACTGTTAGTTCGAGTCAAATCATGTCCACTGGCGCCTACCAGTGGAAGATGCATTTACCACACCAGGACAAGAACTACACATTAAAGCCCAGAATGAAGTCTTCTCCTCAGTACTATAGTCAGACAAAAATATGATTTTCCTCAGCTCTTTGAACCATAAAATTGTGAAAACCAAAATACACGGAAATATTGAACACAATGAACACACAACCATCAAAACCTAATCCTAGAGGGAATTCAGTCCACTGTCAAAAGGAAATCCATCAAAAGTGGGTCACAGCACGCTAAATTGAGACATTCGAAAATGAGAATTTGTTCAACAAAACTAATCAGGATTTCCTTAATCCAGTTGTCAGAGAAACCACTTGTGTTGTGTGTGTGGATTGTGTGTTATGTGTTGGGGTGAGTTACTCAGCGACTCAGGAGCTTCTAGGGAAAGTAGACACACACACACACACACACACTTGGACTGACCCTTTCAGCAGTAGTAAAGTGGTGTTAAAAGAGAAGGTGGTATCATCTCATCTGTTTGCCTATAACAGCAGTGATGCTTGTCCAAATGCCCTCCTGATTTAATTGGGGGAATGTTACTCCCAAAACTCCAGATTATTCTGGGCTAAGGAGATAGAGAAGGAGGAGGCCATTCAGAATAGCTGGAGAGAAGTAATGACAGAAGATTGGAAGAGGGAGGGACAGAGGGAGAGACAGAGGGAGAGACAGAGGGAGAGACAGAGGGAGAGACAGAGGGAGAGACAGAGGGAGAGACAGAGGGAGAGACAGAGGGAGAGACAGAGGGAGAGACAGAGGGAGAGACAGAGGGAGAGACAGAGGGAGAGACAGAGGGAGAGACAGAGGGAGGGACAGAGGGAGAGACAGAGGGAGGGACAGAGGGAGGGACAGAGGGAGGGACAGAGGGAGAGACAGAGGGAGGGACAGGGGGAGGGACAGAGGGAGGGACAGAGGGAGGGACAGAGGGAGGGACAGAGGGAGAGACAGAGAGAGATTGGTGTGTTTTATATTTACATAAGATTGAGCGATGTGTGTGTGTGTTAACCCCTGTCCTTGTCTACAGCTGCTGTGTCCCAGCTGTGCAGATCTGCTCTGTTCTGGGACAGCTACATTAATAAATTCAATCTGCTACGCACTCTCTCTCCCTCTCTCCTCTTCCTCCCTCCATCCCCTCTCCCTGCCTCTTTTCCACCCTCTCTCTTTGCCTCCCTCCCTCTCTCTCCGGCCTCCCTCTCTCACTGCCCTCACTCTCTCTGCATCTGTCTCTCCTCCTTCCTCCATCTCATTAACTACTCTGTCAGGCCAGCTAAAAGCTACACTTGAACAAGTCTCTCAAGTGTGCAGACGTACAGATACATTAACTACCCTTTCTATCTCCCCCATTGCTCTGTAATTGTCCCTCTTCATCCATCTCTTTATCTCCGTTCCTTGTGATGGACCCTAACCCATCAGTGTCTGGAGCGGAGAACAGGTATCTAGCTCCAAGTCATTCAAGTGAAGGAGACGTAAAAGTCATTAGTGTGAGCGTGGTTGATCCCCCATCTATTCTCATCTGCTCTCATTAGCAACAGAGAGGGAGAGTGTGAGAGAGAGAGGGGGGGGGGGCTGGAGAGGGGGAGAGAGAGGGAGGGAGAGGGAGACTTTGCCAGGATCCTGTTAGTGAGTGAAACAGGGTTACAGGGTTAAAGGGTGATGTATCAAGAGCCCATCCTCCCTCCCTCCCTCCCTCCCTCCCTCCGTCCAATCCTATTTCAGTCTGTCCCTACCAACAGTCATTAGTGACTCAGAGCATCCTGTCCCTTGATCACAGCACCGCCACTCACTGTCACTAAGTCACTGTCATTCACTCACACTACACTGACACTCTAACACACACATAGACACACTACATACGCACTCTTTTTTTAGTGCAATTTATTTTAACTTTCTGACTCTGCATTGTTGGGAAAGGGCTCGTAAGTAAGCATTTCATGGTAAAGTATATTGTAATTTAATTTAAATGTATTTTTTGCTGGGCCACACTGTGTGTGCGTGTCGTGTTTCGCTCTCTCTCTCTATGTGTGTGTGTGTGTGTGTGTGTGTGTGTGTGTGTGTGTGTGTGTGTGTGTGTGTCTCGATCTCTGTGTGTGTGCTTGTGTGTGTGTGTGTGTGTGTATCCAAGTGTATGAGTGTCTTTAACTGGTGTACTAGCGTACAGCCCCAGACTGTGTATCACATACGGGTGTAGTAGTCAGGTGTTGGTACAGTGGATGGATCCTAGAGTACAGCCCCAGACTGTGTATGTGTGTAGTAGTCAGGTGTTGGTACAGTGGTTGGATCCTAGCGTACAGCCCCAGACTGTGTTTGTGTTTGTGTGTAGTAGTCAGGTGTTGGTACAGTGGTTGGATCCTAGCGTACAGCCCCAGACTGTGTTTGTGTGTCGTAGTCAGGTGTTGGTACAGTGGTTGGATCCTAGCGTACAGCCCCAGACTGTGTATGTGTTTGTGTGTAGTAGTCAGGTGTTGGTACAGTGGTTGGATCCTAGAGTACAGCCCCAGACTGTGTATGTGTGTAGTAGTCAGGTGTTGGTACAGTGGTTGGATCCTAGCGTACAGCCCCAGACTGTGTATGTGTGTAGTAGTCAGGTGTTGGTACAGTGGTTGGATCCTAGCGTACAGCCCCAGACTGTGTATGTGTATGTGTGTAGTAGTCAGGTGTTGGTACAGTGGTTGGATCCTAGAGTACAGCCCCAGACTGTGTATGTGTTTGTGTGTAGTAGTCAGGTGTTGGTACAGTGGTTGGATCCTAGAGTACAGCCCCAGACTGTGTATGTGTTTGTGTGTAGTAGTCAGGTGTTGGTACAGTGGTCGGATCCTATCGTACAGCCCCAGACTGTGTATGTGTGTGTGTGTAGTAGTCAGGTGTTGGTACAGTGGTCGGATCCTATCGTACAGCCCCAGACTGTGTATGTGTGTGTGTGTAGTAGTCAGGTGTTGGTACAGTGGTCGGATCCTATCGTACAGCCCCAGACTGTGTATGTGTGTGTGTGTAGTAGTCAGGTGTTGGTACAGTGGTCGGATTCTATCGTACAGCCCCAGACTGTGTATGTGTGTGTGTGTAGTAGTCAGATGTTGGTACAGTGGTTGGATCCTAGAGTACAGCCCCAGACTGTGTATGTGTTTGTGTGTAGTAGTCAGATGTTGGTACAGTGGTTGGATCCTAGAGTACAGCCCCAGACTGTGTATGTGTTTGTGTGTTGTAGTCAGATGTTGGTACAGTGGTTGGATCCTAGAGTACAGCCCCAGACTGTGTATGTGTGTAGTAGTCAGGTGTTGGTACAGCGGTTGGATCCTAGAGTACAGCCACAGACTGTGTATGTGTTTGTGTGTAGTAGTCAGATGTTGGTACAGTGGTTGGATCCTAGCGTACAGCCCCAGACTGTGTTTGTGTGTAGTAGTCAGATGTTGGTACAGTGGTTGGATCCTAGCGTACAGCCCCAGACTGTGTATGTGTTTGTGTGTTGTAGTCAGATGTTGGTACAGTGGTTGGATCCTAGAGTACAGCCCCAGACTGTGTATGTGTTTGTGTGTTGTAGTCAGATGTTGGTACAGTGGTTGGATCCTAGAGTACAGCCCCAGACTGTGTATGTGTTTGTGTGTTGTAGTCAGATGTTGGTACAGTGGTTGGATCCTAGTGTACAGCCCCAGACTGTGTATGTGTGTAGTAGTCAGGTGTTGGTACAGTGGTTGGATCCTAGAGTACAGCCACAGACTGTGTTTGCGTTTGTGTGTCGTAGTAAGTTGTTGGTACAGTGGTCGAATCCTAGTGTACAGCCCCAGACTGTGTATGTGTTTGTGTGTCGTAGTAAGTTGTTGGTACAGTGGTTGGATCCTAGAGTACAGCCCCAGACTGTGTATGTGTTTGTGTGTAGTAGTCAGGTGTTGGTACAGTGGTTGGATCCTAGCGTACAGCCCCAGACTGTGTATGTGTGTAGGAGTCAGGTGTTGGTACAGTGGTTGGATCCTAGAGTACAGCCCCAGACTGTGTGTGTGTGTGTGTGTAGTAGTCAGGTGTTGGTACAGTGGTTGGATCCTAGCGTACAGCCCCAGACTGTGTATGTGTGTAGTAGTCAGGTGTCTGTTCAGTGGTTGGATCCTAGCGTACAGCCCCAGACTGTGTTTGTGTGTAGTAGTCAGGTGTTGGTACAGTGGTTGGATCCTAGAGTACAGCCCCAGACTGTGTATGTGTGTAGGAGTCAGGTGTTGGTACAGTGGTTGGATCCTAGCGTACAGCCCCAGACTGTGTTTGTGTGTAGTAGTCAGGTGTTGGTACAGTGGTTGGATCCTAGAGTACAGCCCCAGACTGTGTGTGTGTGTAGTAGTCAGGTGTTGGTACAGTGGTTGGATCGTAGCGTACAGCCCCAGACTGTGTTTGTGTGTAGTAGTCAGGTGTTGGGACAGTGGTTGGATCCTAGAGTACAGCCCCAGACTGTGTATGTGTTTGTGTATTGTAGTCAGGTGTTGGTACAATGGCTGGATCCTAGAGTACAGCCCCAGACTGTGTATGTGTTTGTTTATTGTAGTCAGGTGTTGGTACAATGGTTGGATCCTAGCGTACAGCCCCAGACTGTGTATGTGTTTGTTTATTGTAGTCAGGTGTTGGTACAATGGTTGGATCCTAGAGTACAGCCCCAGACTGTGTATAGTAGTCAGCTGTTGGTACAGTGGTTGGATCCTAGCGTACAGCCCCAGACTGTGTATAGTAGTCAGGTGTTGGTACAGTGGTTGGATCCTAGCGTACAGCCCCAGACTGTGTATGTGTGTAGTAGTCAGGTGTTGGTACAGTGGTTGGATCCTAGCGTACAGCCCCAGACTGTGTATGTGTGTAGTAGTCAGGTGTTGGTACAGTGGTTGGATCCTAGAGTACAGCCCCAGACTGTGTATGTGTTTGTTTGTAGTAGTTAACTTGCTTAGCGGTGCTGCATGTTGCCGCATGATCCTGCATGGACCTCCTTGCAGTCTGGGCATTAGAAAGCACTTAGCTAGCCTTGCCTTTAGCTAGCATTACAGTCTAGGCACGGGGAGGGAGGTGTCATGGAGTCATCTATCACAGCCATCCTCTGGTGCCTCAACGGTCCACAACACAACGCACACAGGTGCCTCAACGGTCCACAACACCAGGACACACAAACGGTGCCTCAATGGTCCATTCCACAACACACACGCAGGTGCCTCAATGCTCCACAACACCAGGACACACACACACACACACACGATGCTGCCCTCGTGAAATATCAATTGTGGCACCAGCATAATTGGACCGAGATTATTCGATTATTTAAATGGCACGTTACACGCTGGTACCTGACCCTTAACTCTGCGAGGATAGGGGGAGGGAGGTTGACATGGCTGGAGGGAGGGATGGAGGGTGAGGGAGAGAGATGCAGAGGGAAAGAGGGAGAGGGATGAGAAAGAGAGAGAGACAAGATGATCGTGGACTTCAGGAAACAGCAGAGGGAGCACCCCCCTATCCACATCGACGGGACAACAGTGGAGAAGGTGGAAAGCTTCAAGTTCCTCAGCGTACCCACCACTGATAAACTGAAAAGGTCCACCCACACAGACCTCGGGAGGCTGAAGAAATTTGGCTTGGCACCTAAAACCCTCACAAACTTTTACAGATGCACAATTGAGAGCATCCTGTCAGGCTGTATCACCGCCTGGTACGGCAACTGCACAGGCCACAACCGCAGGGCTCTCCAGACGGTGTTGCGGTCTGCACAACGCATCACCGGGGGCAAACTACCTGCCATCCAGGACACCTACAGGTTCCGATGTCAAAGGAAGGACAAACAGATCATCAAGGACAATAACCACCCGAGCCACTGCCTGTTCACCCTGCTATCATCCAGAAAGCAAGGTTAGTACAGGGGCAACAAAGCTGGGACGAAGAGACTGAAAAACAGCTTCTATCTCAAGGCCAATCAGACTGTTAAATAGCCATCACTAGCACATTCGAGGCTGCTGCCCCATATACAGTTGAAGTCGGAAGTTTACATACACTTAGGTTGGAGTCATTAAAACTTGTTTTTCAACCACCAAAAATGTCTTGTTAACAATCTATAGTTTTGGCAAGTCAGTTAGGACATCTACTTTGTGCATGACGCAAGTAATTTTTCCAACAGTTGTTTACAGACAGATTATTTCACTTATAATTCACTGTATCACAATTCCAGTGGGTCAGAAATGTACATAAACTAAGTTGACTGTGCCTTTAAACAGCTTGGAAAATTCCAGAAAGTTATGGGATGGCTTTAGAGGCTTCTGATATCATTTGAGTCAATTGGAGGTGTACCTGTGGATGAATTTCAAGACCTACCTTCAAACTCAGTACATCATGGGAAAATCAAAAGAAATCAACCAAGACCTCAGAAAAAAAAGTGTAGACCTCCACAAGTCTGGTTCATCCTTGGAAGCAATTTCCAAATGCCTAAAAGGTACCACGTTCATCTGTACAAACAATAGTACGCAAGTATAAACACCATGGGACCACGCAGCCGTCATTCCGCTCAGGAAGGAGACGTGTTCTGGGATTGCAAATCAATCCCAGAACAACAGCAAAGGACCTTGTGAAGATGCTGGAGGAAACAGGTACAAAAGTATCTATATCCACAGTAAAACGAGTCCTATATCGACATAACCTGAAAGGCCGCTCAGCAAGGATGAAGCCACTGCTCCAAAACCGCCATAAAAAAGCCAGACTACGGTTTGCAACTGCACATGGGGACCAAGATCGTACTTTTTGGAGAAATGTCCTCTGGTCTGATGAAACAAAAATATAACTGTTTCGCCATAATGACCATCGTTATGTTTGGTGGAAAAAGGGGGAGGCTTGCAAGCCGAAGAACACCATCATAACCGTGAAGCACAGGGGTCATGTTGTGGGGGTGCATCATGTTGTGGGGGTGCTTTGCTGCAGGAGGGACTGGTGCACTTCACAAAATAGAAGGAATCATGAGGGATTAAAATTAAGTGGATATATTGAAGCAACATCTCAAGACATCAGTCAGGAAGTTAAAGCTTGGTCACAAATGGGTCTTCCAAATGGACAATGACCCCCAGCAAACTTCCAAATAATCTGTATGTAAACAAATGTTGGAAAAGTGACTTGTGTCATGCACAATGTAGATGTCCTAACCAACTTGCCAAAACTATAGTTTGTTAACAAGAAATTTGTGGAGTGGTTGAAAAATAATTTTTAATGACTTCAACCTAACTGTATCATCTAAACTTCCGACTTCAACTGTATAAGCACAAATATATATATTAGAGGTCGGCCGATTAATTAGGGCCGATTTCAAGTTTTCATAACAATCAGTATTCATCATTTTTGGACGCCGATTACATTGCATTCCACGAGGAAACTGCGTGGCAGACTAACCACCTGTTACGTGAGTGCAGCAAGGAGCCATGGTAAGTTGCTAGCTAGCATTAAACTTATTTTATAAAAAACAATCAATCTTGACATAATCACTAGTTAACTACACATGGTTGACGATATTACTAGGTTAACTAGCTTGTCCTCTGTTGCATATAATCAATGCGGTGCCTGTTAATTTAGCATCGAATCACAGCCTACTTCGCCAAACGGGTGATGATTTAACAAAAGCACATTCGTTGCACAAATGTACCTAACCATAACTTCACTTCTCTTGCATTTAGTGCACTGTCGTAGCTGAATCAGAATTAGTTAGGTAACATAGATAAATAACATGTTTTATTTACTTTATACTTGTCATTAGAATGTCTTCTTTTTGGACTATACTGTTGGCAGTTGCATTTTCCTTTCTTCTCTAGGGAAAAGTAACATGGGGCCCAGAGAGGGGAAAGGTCAGGCTTGTCTTTTACATGTCTGGTAATATGCAGAATATCAGAAAGGGAGAAGTCAGGTTTGAACATTGTCTTTCATAGGTGAATATATCTGTGAAACCATGTGAAGGGCTCCACTATGTCTGTACTCCAGTCACTCCCTCATTTTCCCATTGGGGGGGCGGAGTATGGCAGTGTCTGGAACCATTGTATTACCCCTCTGATGTTGCATGAATCTTGACCTAGTATATGACCTAGAGGCTCACTCCCCTCCGTGAGTTTGTCCAGGAGGGGATGTATTTGAGATGGGAGTATCTAGAATTGACAATTGATATATGCCATTGGATGAGGTAATGTTTTGGTACTAGGAAGTACCAAGAACGAGAAGTAGAACCTCGTCTAAGAGACCAAACTGAACTGCTATCTGGCTATGGGATACTCCTCTCTCAAGTAAAAGGCCCTTGTGAAGTTCCTAAGATCTGTGGTTCATCATGTAAGTTGAGAGGGGTGTATCTTGGCTATAAAAGATACTAAGAATTATTTTTTAAGGACTCTCAGAGAATTCATTTATAGACACTGAATTGATCAGAGAGTCAAAGGGCTATGGTGAAGCTCATATAATTAAAGATGGAGTTTAAAATATAACTCTGACTTGTGTGTTGTTTGTAAACTCTCCTCATTTAGTAATACAGGAAATTACCACGACAGCATGCAGAGTCAAGGTATTTGCAACAGTTTGGGCCGCCTGGCTCGTTGCGAACTAATTTGCCAGAATTTTACATAATTATAACATAACATTGAAGGTTGTGCAATGTCACAGCAATATTTAGACTTAGGGTTGCCACCCGTTTGATAAAATACGGAACGGTTCCGTATTTCACTGAAAGAATAAACGTTTTGTTTTCGAAATGATAGTTTACGGATTTGACCATATTAATGACCAAAGGCTTGTATTTCTGTGTTTATAATATTATATAATTAAGTCTATGATTTGATATTTGATAGAGCAGTCTGACTGAGCGGTGGTAGGCAGCAGCAGGCTCGTAAACATTCATTCAAACTTTACTGCGTTTGGCAGCAACTCTTAGCAATGCTTGAGTCACAGCGCTGTTTATGACTTCAACTCCTGAGATTAGGCTGGCAATACTAAAGTGCCTATTAGAACATCCAATAGTCAAAAGCATATGAAATAGAGAGAAATAGTCAATGCGTCATAATTCCTGTAATAACTACAACCTAAAACTTCTTAACTGGGAATATTGAAGAACTGGGAATATTGAACCAGCTTTCATATGTTCTGAGTAAGGAACTTAAAAGTTAGCTTTTTTACATGGCACCTATTGCACTTTCACTTTCTTCTCCAACACTGTGTTTTTGCATTATGTAAACCAAATTGAGCATGTTTTATTATTTACTTTGAAACTAAATAGATTTTATTTATGTATTATATTAAGTTAAAATAAAAGTGTTCATTCAGTATTGTTGTAATTGTCATTATTATAAATTAATTAATTCATCGGCCGATTAATCGGTATCGGCTTTTTTTGGTCCTCCAAATATCGGTATCGGCGTTTAAAAATCATAAATCGGTCGACCTCTAATATATATATATATATATATATATATGTACAGTACCAGTCAAAAGTTCTCTACACACCTACTCATTCAAGTGTTTTTCTTCTTTTTTTAAAACTATTTTCTATGTGGTAGAATAATAGGGAAGACATCAAAACTATGAAATAACACATATGGAATCATGTAGTAACCAAAAAAGTATAAAACAAATCGAAATATATTATATATTGAGATTCTTCCAAGCAGCCAGCCTTTGCCTTGATGATAGCTTTGCACAATCTTGGTATTCTCTAAACCAGCTTCATCAGGTAGTCACCTGGAATGCATTTCAATTAACAGGTGTGCCTTGTTGAAAGTTAATTTGTGGAATTTATTTCCTTCTTAATGAGTTTGAGCCAATCAGTTGTGTTGTGACAAGGTAGGGGTGGTATACAGAAGATAGCCCTATTTGGTAAAAGACCAAGTCCATATTATGGCAAGAACAGCTAAAATAAGAAAAGAGAAACAACAGTCCATCATTACTTTAAGACATGTCATTACATTAAGACAATGTCAATGAAAGATTAGTGGAATCTGTGTGGGTAGTTGGACAGGTAGGATGACTGACAGGGAAGGTGAACAGGTGGTCACGGGCCAGGTGACAGAGGAATGGATGAGACTGAGGGAGGAATTCCTTTAACCATAAAGTGGTATATTTACTGGGTAGTGTGGATTCATGGACGCACAGAACTTCTGGATTAGATGGAGTTAAGGAAGAGAAAGCAGCGAGATCGGGCGATGGCGATATCATCCTTTTATGGAGGTGAGATCTGTCAGACATTTCTCCCTGACCTAATTAATGTACCACTGGCCCAGCTGAGCAGGTGGCCATGAATTAAAGGATTCTTCCACCAACTCCATGGGGATTTTCTACAGTCAATGTCAAGAACTTTGAAAGTTTCTTCAAGTGCAGTTGCAAAAACCATCAACTGCTATGATGAAACTGGCTCTGATGAGGACCGCCACAGGAATGGAAGACCCAGAGTTACCTCTGCGGCAGAAGATAAGTTCATTAGAGTTAACTGCACCTCAGATTGCAGCCCAAATAAATGCTTCACAGAGTTCAAGTAACAGACACATCTCAACATCAACTGTTCATAGGAGACTGTGTGAATCAGGCCTTCATGGTCGAATTGTTGCAAAGAAACCACCACTAAAAAGGACACTAATAAGAAGTCTTTGTGAGACTCAGAGCAGGTGAACGGACTATCTCTGCATGTGTGGTTCCCACCGTGAAGCATGGAGGAGGTGTGATGGTGCTTTGCTGTGACACTGTCTGTGATTTATTTAGAATTCAAGGCACACTTAACCAGCATGGCTACCACAGCATTCTGCAGCGATACGCCATCCCATCTGGTTTGCGCTTAGTGGGACTATCATTTGTTTTTCGACAGGACAATAACCCAAAACACACCTCCAGGCTGTGTAAGGGCTATTTGATCAAGAAGGAGAGTGATGGAGTGCTGCATCAGATGACCTGGCCTCCACAATCACCTGACCTCAACCCAATTGAGATGGTTTGGGATGAGTTGGATCGCAGAGTGATGGAAAAGCAGCCAACAAGTGCTCAGCATATGTGGAAACTCCTTTAAGACTGTTGGAAAAGCATTTCTCATGAAGCTGGTTGAGAGAATGCCAAGAGTGTGCAAGGCAAAGGGTGGCTACTTTGAAGATTCTAAAATATAGAATATATTTTGATTTGTTTGACACTTTTTTGGTTACTACACATTTCCATTGGGGTTATTTCATAGTTTTGATGTCTTCACTATTATTCAACAATGTAGAAAATAGTAAAAATAAACAAAAACCCTTGAATGAGTAGGTGTGTCCAAACTTTTAACTGGTACTGTACATACTGGTTAATTGGACTCGTTCTGACATTCTACAGCACTGTTGGATAAGCATTTCGCTGCACCTGGCATAACACCTGCAAAGTCTGTGTGCGTGTGTGTACTCACAGTGATGGGTCGTGGACCAGATCTTTGAGGTTTACTCCACTGCGGTCCTCAGCCAGGTTCCTGAAGCAGCTGTCACTCACTGTAGAGAGAAATAGAAAGGGTGAGAGACAGAGAGAGAAAAAGAGAGAGTAAAAGAGAGAGAGAGACAAAGATAGAGAGAGAATGTGCGGTTAAAATTGGCAAAAACACAGGGCTGTGGGGTGAGACAGGGACGCAGCTTGAGCCGCACCCTCTTCAACATATACAGTGGGGAGAACAAGTATTTGATACACTGCCGATTTTGCAGGTTTTCCTACTTACAAAGCATGTAGAGGTCTGTAATTTGTTTTATCATAGGTACACTTCAACTGTGAGAGACGGAATCTAAAACAAAAATCCAGAAAATCACATTGTATGATTTTTAGGTAATTCATTTGCATTTTATTGCATGACATAAGTATTTGATCACCTACCAACCAGTAAGAATTCTGGCTCTCACAGACCTGTTCGTTTTTCTTTAAGAAGCCCTCCTGTTCTCCACTCATTACCTGTATTAACTGCACCTGTTTGAACTCGTTACTTGTATAAAAGACACCTGTCCACACACTCAATCAAACAGACTCCAACCTCTCCACAATGGCCAAGACCAGAGAGCTGTGTAAGGACATCAGGGATAAAATTGTAGACCTGCACAATGCTGGGATGGGCTACAGGACAATAGGCAAGCAGCTTGGTGAGAAGGCAACAACTGTTGGCGCAATTATTCGAAAATGGAATTAGTTCAAGATGACGGTCAATCACCCTCGGTCTGGGGCTCCATGCAAGATCTCACCTCGTGGGGCATCAATGATCATGAGGAAGGTGAGGGATCAGCCCAGAACTACACGGCAGGACCTGGTCAATGACCTGAAGAGAGCTGGGACCACAGTCTCAAAGAAAACCATTAGTAACACACTACGCCGTCATGGATTAAAATCCTGCAGCGCACGCAAGGTCCCCCTGCTCAAGCCAGCGCATGTCCAGGCCCGTCTGAAGTTTGCCAATGACCATCTGGATGATCCAGAGGAGGAATGGGAGAAGGTCATGTGGTCTGATGAGACAAAAATATAGCTTTTTGGTCTAAACTCCACTCGCCGTGTTTGGAGGAAGAAGAAGGATGAGTACAACCCCAAGAACACCATCTCAACCATGAAGCATGGAGGTGGAAACATCATTCTTTGGGGATGCTTTTCTGCAAAGGGGACAGGACGACTGCACCGTATTGAGGGGAGGATGGATGGGGCCATGTATCGCGAGATCTTGGCCAACAACCTCCTTTCCTCAGTAAGAGCATTGAAGATGGGTCGTGGCTGGGTCTTCCAGCATGACAACGACCCGAAACACACAGCCAGGGCAACTAAGGAGTGGCTCCGTAAGAAGCATCTCAAGGTCCTGGAGTGGCCTAGCCAGTCTCCAGACCTGAACCCAATAGAAAATCTTTGGAGGGAGCTGAAAGTCCGTATTGCCCAGCGACAGCCCCGAAACCTGAAGGATCTGGAGAAGGTCTGTATGGAGGAGTGGGCCAAAATCCCTGTTGCAGTGTGTGCAAACCTGGTCAAGAACTACAGGAAACGAATGATCTCTGTAATTGCAAACAAAGGTTTCTGTACCAAATATTAAGTTCTGCTTTTCTGATGTATCAAATACTTATGTCATGCAATAAAATGCAAATGATTTACTTAAAAATCATACAATGTAATTTTCTGGAATTTTGTTTTAGATTCCGTCTCTCACAGTTGAAGTGTACCTATGATAAAAAATTACAGACCTCTACATGCTTTGTAAGTAGGAAAACCTGCAAAATCGGCAGTGCTTCAAATACTTGTTCTCCCCACTGTATATCAACGAATTGGCAAGGGCACTAGAACAGTCTGCAGCACCCAGCCTCACCCTACTACCATCTGAAGTCAAACGTCTATTGTTCGCTGATGATCTGATGCTTCTGTCCACAACCAAGGAGGGCCTACAGCAGCAACTAGATCTTCTGCACAGATTCTGTCATACCTGGGCCCTGACAGTAAATCTCAGTAAGACCAAATTAATGATGTTCCAAAAAAGGTCAAGTTGCCAGGACCACAAATACAAATTCCATCTAGATACCATTGCTCTAGAGCACACAAAAAACGATACATACCTCGGCCTAACATCAGCGCCACAGGTAACTTTCACAAAGCTGTGAACGATCTGAGAGACAAGGCAAGAAGGGCCTTCTACGCCATCAAAAGGAACATAACATTTGACATACCAATTAGGATCTGGCTAAAAATACTTGAATCAGTATAGAACCCATTGCCCTTTATGGTTGTGAGGTCTGGGGTCCACTCACCAACCAAGAATTCACAAAATGGGGCAAACACCAAATTGAGACTCCGCATGCAGAATTCTGCAAAAATGTCCTCTGTGTACAACGTTAAACACCAAATAAATATTTCCCAAAATGTGCATTCCTAGCTGTGACATCACACCTTGTCTCTCTATCATCACTCTTTTCTCAAGGGCGTGGGGGAGAGAATGAAAAAAAGTGAGAGAAACAGGCATGAGGACAAAGATGAGAAGAGGATAAGCTAAATATAGTAGAGTGCAGATGAGAGAGAGACAGAGAGAGAGAGACAGAGAGACAGAGAGACAGAGAGACAGAGAGACAGAGAGACAGAGAGACAGAGAGACAGAGACAGAGAGACAGAGACAGAGAGAGAGAGACAGAGACAGAGAGAGAGACAGAGAGAGAGAGACAGAGAGAGAGAGACAGAGAGAGAGACAGAGAGAGAGACAGACAGAGAGACAGAGACAGAGAGACAAGACAGACAGACAGAGAGAGAGAGACAGAGACAGAGAGAATGGGTGTGGTGGTTGTGGCAGTGTGATGGCACCATGGCTGTGTGGTCTGTACTGGAGCACTGACCTGTAGCCTGGTAAATAAATGATAAAGCACTGACAATTCAACCAGCAACACTGAATGGCCTCATGTTTTCTCTCTCTAATGTACTTCATCCTCTGCTCTGCTCCACATCAGAGAGATAGATATAAAAAGAGACGGAGACAGCGAGAAAGAGAGAGAGCGGGGGGAAAGACAGAGAGAGCGAGAGAGAGAGTAGGGAAGGACAGAGAGAGAGTAGGGAGGACAGAGAGCGGCAGAGGGAGAGAGTGGTGTAAGACTTGCTTCATAATTGCAGCATTCCCAGTTACCCGCTTATTCCCTTATACCCAAACGTTCTCACTCTCTCTATGCCCAGTGCTCTCCCCTACTTAGAAACTCTTCCTCTTACACTCTCCTTCCCCACTCTCTTCTCCTCTCCCTCTCACCCCTTCTCCCCTCCTAACCCTTGATCCATTGGCCACAATTCCCTGCAGGAGACAGCCGGCAGAGGGAGTGATATGTACAGAGAGGGGAAGATAGAGGGATGGAGGGAGAGAGGGATATCTCTCCTCACTCTCCTCTCTCCTCTCTTTCTGAGCTCCAACTGAGGTCCATGTGGTTCAAAATGTGTTGGAGGGTAGAGTATAGAGGTCGACCGATTATGATTTTTCAACGCCGATACCGATACGATTATTGGAGGACCAAAAAAAGCCGATACCAATTAATCGGACGACTTTTTAAATGTATTTGTAATAATGACAATTACAACAATACTGAATGAACACTTATTTTAACTTAATATAATACATCAATAAAATCAATTTAGCCTCAAATAAATAATGAAACATGTTCAATTTGGTTTAAATAATGCAAAAACAGTGTTGGAGAAGAAAGTAAAAGTGCAATATGTGCCATGTAAGAAAGCTAACGTTTAAGTTCCTTGCTTAGAACATGAGAACATATGAAAGCTGGTGGTTCAATAGTCTTCAATATTCCCAGGTAAGAAGTTTTAGGTTGTAGTTATTATTGGAATTATAGGATTATTTCTCTCTATAAGATTTGTATTTCATATACCTTTGACTATGGGATGTTCTTATAGGCACTTTAGTATTGCCAGCGTAACAGTATAGCTTCCGTCCCTCTCCTCGCCCCTACCCGGGCTCGAACCAGGAAAACATTGACAACAGCCACCCTCGAAGCAGCGTTACCCTTGACACACGGGCATTTCCATTGAAAAGGCCCCATGAGTACCAACATGTGAAGTCATAGGAGAATATCAAATTGAAAAAACATAGATATTTTGGGGAAATGAAGGCCTAGATACATTTTTCAACCATTTTCCATCTTAAAAATGAGGCAGAAGTAAAGGCTTTGATTTCTGGATGAACAGATGGAAAAGGGGTCTTAGAAAAAATCTACCAGAAAAAGTCTTGAAAGTAACAAGTAACGGTAGACCTACCAATTAGTTAGTCATTGTACTGATGTACATTTTGTTTATCAATGATTAAGTTATTAAAACTGGTATTGACTACAATGGAAAAATATAATAGTCACAAACCACAGTTGGCTCACCTGCTACTGTCCTCCCTTCAACTGTCATACTGGCCTTGACGTTAATGTCCACAGACTTACCGGACTGGACCAAACCTGAACATATCATAGACATATGTTTCACAAGTTTGGATAGCACAGTACAGTGAGTGGAGCACAGCAGAGTACAAAACAACGCAATACTGTACAGTAAAGAACAATAAAGAAAAGTAATTATGCATTTCTGTGTAGTACAGATGAGGGACACATGATGGAATTATGTTACCGGGTGTAAATCCACTTTACTTATTGTAGTTCAATGAACCCAAATAGTTTTGTTCCAACTCAGGGTGCCTTTTCATAGCTGACACCTCATTCTTTCTGACTTTTTGACTGGAATCATATTTTTATTTGATTACATGTTTTACACTCCAAAAAACAAACAAAAACTTAGACACAAACAAGGAATACGTCTCCCCTGCTCACACCTCCATCCCTAGTGCCTGGTCACACCTCCATCCCTAGTGCCTGCTCACACCTCCATCCCTAGTGACTGCTCACACCTCCATCCCTAGTGACTGCTCACACCTCCATCCCTAGTGACTGCTCACACCTCCATCCCTAGTGCCTGCTCACACCTCCATCCCTAGTGCCTGCTCACACCTCCATCCCTAGTGCCTGCTCACACCTCCATCCCTAGTGCCTGGTCACACCTCCATCCCTAGTGCCTGGTCACACCTCCATCCCTAGTGCCTGGTCACACCTCCATCCCTAGTGCCTGGTCACACCTCCATCCCTAGTGCCTGGTCACACCTCCATCCCTAGTGCCTGCTCACACCTCCATCCCTAGTGCCTGCTCACACCTCCATCCCTAGTGCCTGGTCACACCTCCATCCCTAGTGCCTGGTCACACCTCCATCCCTAGTACCTGCTCACACCTCCATCCCTAGTGCCTGGTCACACCTCCATCCCTAGTGCCTGCTCACACCTCCACCCCTAGTGCCTGCCCACACCTCCATCCCTAGTGACTGGTCACACCTCCATCCCTAGTGACTGCTCACACCTCCATCCCTAGTGACTGCTCACACCTCCATCCCTAGTGCCTGCTCACACCTCCATCCCTAGTGCCTGCTCACACCTCCATCCCTAGTGCCTGCTCACACCTCCATCCTTAGTGCCTGGTCACACCTCCATCCCTAGTGCCTGGTCACACCTCCATCCCTAGTGCCTGGTCACACCTCCATCCCTAGTGCCTGCTCACACCTCCATCCCTAGTGCCTGCTCACACCCCCATCCCTAGTGCCTGGTCACACCTCCATCCCTAGTGCCTGCTCACACCTCCATCCCTAGTCACACCTTCATCCCTAGTGCCTGGTCACACCTCCATCCCTAGTGCCTGCTCACACCTCCATCCCTAGTGCCTGGTCACACCTTCATCCCTAGTGCCTGCTCACACCCCCATCCCTAGTGCCTGGTCACACCTCCATCCCTAGTGCCTGCTCACACCTCCATCCCTAGTGCCTGCTCACACCTCCATCCCTAGTGCCTGCTCACACCTCCATCCCTAGTGCCTGCTCACACCCCCATCCCTAGTGCCTGGTCACACCTCCATCCCTAGTGCCTGCTCACACCTCCATCCCTAGTGCCTGGTCACACCTTCATCCCTAGTGCCTGGTCACACCTTCATCCCTAGTGCCTGCTCACACCTCCATCCCTAGTGCCTGCTCACACCTCCATCCCTAGTGCCTGCTCACACCTCCATCCCTAGTGCCTGGTCACACCTCCATCCCTAGTGCCTGGTCACACCTCCATCCCTAGTGCCTGCCCACACCTCCATCCCTAGTGCCTGGTCACACCTCCATCCCTAGTGACTGGTCACACCTCCATCCCTAGTGCCTGCTCACACCTCCATCCCTAGTGCCTGCTCACACCTCCATCCCTAGTGCCTGCTCACACCTCCATCCCTAGTGCCTGCTCACACCTCCATCCCTAGTGCCTGCTCACACCTCCATCCCTAGTGCCTGCTCACACCTCCATCCCTAGTGCCTGCTCACACCTCCATCCCTAGTGCCTGCTCACACCTCCATCCCTAGTGCCTGCTCACACCCCCATCCCTAGTGCCTGGTCACACCTCCATCCCTAGTGCCTGCTCACACCTCCATCCCTAGTGCCTGCTCACACCTCCATCCCTAGTGCCTGGTCACACCTTCATCCCTAGTGCCTGGTCACACCTCCATCCCTAGTGCCTGCTCACACCTCCATCCCTAGCGCCTGGTCACACCTCCATCCCTAGCGCCTGGTCACACCTCCATCCCTAGTGCCTGGTCACACCTCCATCCCTAGTGCCTGGTCACACCCCCATCCCTAGTGCCTGGTCACACCTCTATCCCTAGTGCCTGCTCACACCTCCATCCCTAGTGCCTGCTCACACCTCCATCCCTAGTGCCTGCTCACACCTCCATCCCTAGTGCCTGCTCACACCTCCATCCCTAGTGCCTGCTCACACCTCCATCCCTAGTGCCTGGTCACACCCCCATCCCTAGTGCCTGCTCACACCCCCATCCCTAGTGCCTGCTCACACCTCCATCCCTAGTGCCTGCTCACACCTCCATCCCTAGTGCCTGGTCACACCTTCATCCCTAGTGCCTGCTCACACCTCCATCCCTAGTGCCTGCTCACACCTCCATCCCTAGTGCCTGGTCACACCTCCATCCCTAGTGACTGCTCACACCTCCATCCCTAGTACCTGGTCACACCTTCATCCCTAGTGCCTGCTCACACCTCCATCCCTAGTGCCTGCTCACACCTCCATCCCTAGTGCCTGGTCACACCTCCATCCCTAGTGACTGCTCACACCTCCATCCCTAGTGACTGCTCACACCTCCATCCCTAGTGACTGCTCACACCTCCATCCCTAGTGCCTGCTCACACCTCCATCCCTAGTGCCTGCTCACACCTCCATCCCTAGTGCCTGCTCACACCTCCATCCCTAGTGCCTGGTCACACCTCCATCCCTAGTGCCTGGTCACACCTCCATCCCTAGTGCCTGCTCACACCCCCATCCCTAGTGCCTGCTCACACCCCCATCCCTAGTGCCTGCTCACACCCCCATCCCTAGTGCCTGGTCACACCTCCATCCCTAGTGCCTGCTCACACCTCCATCCCTAGTGCCTGGTCACACCTTCATCCCTAGTGCCTGCTCACACCTCCATCCCTAGTGCCTGGTCACACCTTCATCCCTAGTGCCTGCTCACACCCCCATCCCTAGTGCCTGGTCACACCTCCATCCCTAGTGCCTGCTCACACCTCCATCCCTAGTGCCTGCTCACACCCCCATCCCTAGTGCCTGGTCACACCTCCATCCCTAGTGCCTGCTCACACCTCCATCCCTAGTGCCTGGTCACACCTTCATCCCTAGTGCCTGGTCACACCTTCATCCCTAGTGCCTGCTCACACCTCCATCCCTAGTGCCTGCTCACACCTCCATCCCTAGTGCCTGCTCACACCTCCATCCCTAGTGCCTGGTCACACCTCCATCCCTAGTGCCTGGTCACACCTCCATCCCTAGTGCCTGCCCACACCTCCATCCCTAGTGCCTGGTCACACCTCCATCCCTAGTGACTGGTCACACCTCCATCCCTAGTGCCTGCTCACACCTCCATCCCTAGTGCCTGCTCACACCTCCATCCCTAGTGCCTGCTCACACCTCCATCCCTAGTGCCTGCTCACACCTCCATCCCTAGTGCCTGCTCACACCTCCATCCCTAGTGCCTGCTCACACCTCCATCCCTAGTGCCTGCTCACACCTCCATCCCTAGTGCCTGCTCACACCTCCATCCCTAGTGCCTGCTCACACCTCCATCCCTAGTGCCTGCTCACACCTCCATCCCTAGTGCCTGCTCACACCTCCATCCCTAGTGCCTGCTCACACCTCCATCCCTAGTGCCTGGTCACACCCCCATCCCTAGTGCCTGCTCACACCTCCATCCCTAGTGCCTGCTCACACCTCCATCCCTAGTGCCTGCTCACACCTCCATCCCTAGTGCCTGGTCACACCTTCATCCCTAGTGCCTGCTCACACCTCCATCCCTAGTGCCTGGTCACACCTCCATCCCTAGTGCCTGGTCACACCTCCATCCCTAGTGCCTGGTCACACCTCCATCCCTAGTGACTGCTCACACCTCCATCCCTAGTGCCTGGTCACACCTTCATCCCTAGTGCCTGCTCACACCTCCATCCCTAGTGCCTGCTCACACCTCCATCCCTAGTGACTGCTCACACCTCCATCCCTAGTGACTGCTCACACCTCCATCCCTAGTGACTGCTCACACCTCCATCCCTAGTGCCTGCTCACACCTCCATCCCTAGTGCCTGCTCACACCTCCATCCCTAGTGCCTGCTCACACCTCCATCCCTAGTGCCTGGTCACACCTCCATCCCTAGTGCCTGGTCACACCTCCATCCCTAGTGCCTGGTCACACCTCCATCCCTAGTGCCTGCTCACACCCCCATCCCTAGTGCCTGCTCACACCCCCATCCCTAGTGCCTGCTCACACCTCCATCCCTAGTGCCTGGTCACACCTTCATCCCTAGTGCCTGGTCACACCTCCATCCCTAGTGCCTGCTCACACCTCCATCCCTAGTGCCTGGTCACACCTTCATCCCTAGTGCCTGCTCACACCCCCATCCCTAGTGCCTGGTCACACCTCCATCCCTAGTGCCTGCTCACACCTCCATCCCTAGTGCCTGCTCACACCTCCATCCCTAGTGCCTGCTCACACCCCCATCCCTAGTGCCTGGTCACACCTCCATCCCTAGTGCCTGCTCACACCTCCATCCCTAGTGCCTGGTCACACCTTCATCCCTAGTGCCTGGTCACACCTTCATCCCTAGTGCCTGCTCACACCTCCATCCCTAGTGCCTGCTCACACCTCCATCCCTAGTGCCTGCTCACACCTCCATCCCTAGTGCCTGGTCACACCTCCATCCCTAGTGCCTGGTCACACCTCCATCCCTAGTGCCTGCCCACACCTCCATCCCTAGTGCCTGGTCACACCTCCATCCCTAGTGACTGGTCACACCTCCATCCCTAGTGCCTGCTCACACCTCCATCCCTAGTGCCTGCTCACACCTCCATCCCTAGTGCCTGCTCACACCTCCATCCCTAGTGCCTGCTCACACCTCCATCCCTAGTGCCTGCTCACACCTCCATCCCTAGTGCCTGCTCACACCTCCATCCCTAGTGCCTGCTCACACCTCCATCCCTAGTGCCTGCTCACACCTCCATCCCTAGTGCCTGCTCACACCTCCATCCCTAGTGCCTGCTCACACCCCCATCCCTAGTGCCTGGTCACACCTCCATCCCTAGTGCCTGCTCACACCTCCATCCCTAGTGCCTGCTCACACCTCCATCCCTAGTGCCTGGTCACACCTTCATCCCTAGTGCCTGGTCACACCTCCATCCCTAGTGCCTGCTCACACCTCCATCCCTAGTGCCTGGTCACACCTCCATCCCTAGTGCCTGGTCACACCTCCATCCCTAGTGCCTGGTCACACCCCCATCCCTAGTGCCTGGTCACACCTTCATCCCTAGTGCCTGCTCACACCTCCATCCCTAGTGCCTGCTCACACCTCCATCCCTAGTGCCTGCTCACACCTCCATCCCTAGTGCCTGCTCACACCTCCATCCCTAGTGCCTGCTCACACCTCCATCCCTAGTGCCTGCTCACACCTCCATCCCTAGTGCCTGGTCACACCCCCATCCCTAGTGCCTGCTCACACCTCCATCCCTAGTGCCTGGTCACACCTCCATCCCTAGTGCCTGCTCACACCTCCATCCCTAGTGCCTGGTCACACCTTCATCCCTAGTGCCTGGTCACACCTCCATCCCTAGTGCCTGCTCACACCTCCATCCCTAGTGCCTGGTCACACCTCCATCCCTAGTGCCTGGTCACACCTCCATCCCTAGTGCCTGGTCACACCTCCATCCCTAGTGCCTGGTCACACCCCCATCCCTAGTGACTGGTCACACCTTCATCCCTAGTGCCTGGTCACACCTCCATCTCTAGTGCCTGGTCACACCCCCATCCCTAGTGCCTGCTCACACCTCCATCCCTAGTGCCTGGTCACACCCCCATCCCTAGTGACTGGTCACACCTTCATCCCTAGTGCCTGCTCACACCTCCATCCCTACTGCCTGCTCACACCTCCATCCCTAGTGCCTGCTCACACCTCCATCCCTAGTGCCTGGTCACACCTCCATCCCTAGTGCCTGGTCACACCTCCATCCCTAGTGCCTGGTCACACCTCCATCCCTAGTGCCTGGTCACACCTCCATCCCTAGTGCCTGCTCACACCTCCATCCCTAGTGCCTGGTCACACCTCCATCCCTAGTGCCTGGTCACACCTCCATCCCTAGTGCCTGGTCACACCTCCATCCCTAGTGCCTGGCCACACCTCCATCCCTAGTGCCTGGTCACACCTCCATCCCAGTGACTGGTCACACCTCCATCCCTAGTGCCTGCTCACACCTCCATCCCTAGTGCCTGCTCACACCTCCATCCCTAGTGCCTGCTCACACCTCCATCCCTAGTGCCTGCTCACACCTCCATCCCTAGTGCCTGCTCACACCTCCATCCCTAGTGCCTGCTCACACCTCCATCCCTAGTGCCTGCTCACACCTCCATCCCTAGTGCCTGCTCACACCTCCATCCCTAGTGCCTGCTCACACCTCCATCCCTAGTGCCTGCTCACACCCCCATCCCTAGTGCCTGGTCACACCTCCATCCCTAGTGCCTGCTCACACCTCCATCCCTAGTGCCTGCTCACACCTCCATCCCTAGTGCCTGGTCACACCTTCATCCCTAGTGCCTGGTCACACCTCCATCCCTAGTGCCTGCTCACACCTCCATCCCTAGTGCCTGGTCACACCTCCATCCCTAGTGCCTGGTCACACCTCCATCCCTAGTGCCTGGTCACACCCCCATCCCTAGTGCCTGGTCACACCTTCATCCCTAGTGCCTGCTCACACCTCCATCCCTAGTGCCTGCTCACACCTCCATCCCTAGTGCCTGCTCACACCTCCATCCCTAGTGCCTGCTCACACCTCCATCCCTAGTGCCTGCTCACACCTCCATCCCTAGTGCCTGGTCACACCCCCATCCCTAGTGCCTGCTCACACCTCCATCCCTAGTGCCTGGTCACACCTCCATCCCTAGTGCCTGCTCACACCTCCATCCCTAGTGCCTGGTCACACCTTCATCCCTAGTGCCTGGTCACACCTCCATCCCTAGTGCCTGCTCACACCTCCATCCCTAGTGCCTGGTCACACCTCCATCCCTAGTGCCTGGTCACACCTCCATCCCTAGTGCCTGGTCACACCTCCATCCCTAGTGCCTGGTCACACCCCCATCCCTAGTGACTGGTCACACCTTCATCCCTAGTGCCTGGTCACACCTCCATCTCTAGTGCCTGGTCACACCCCATCCCTAGTGCCTGCTCACACCTCCATCCCTAGTGCCTGGTCACACCCCCATCCCTAGTGACTGGTCACACCTTCATCCCTAGTGCCTGCTCACACCTCCATCCTACTGCCTGCTCACACCTCCATCCCTAGTGCCTGCTCACACCTCCATCCCTAGTGCCTGGTCACACCTCCATCCCTAGTGCCTGGTCACACCTCCATCCCTAGTGCCTGGTCACACCTCCATCCCTAGTGCCTGGTCACACCTCCATCCCTAGTGCCTGGTCACACCTCCATCCCTAGTGCCTGCTCACACTCCCATCTCTAGTGCCTGGTCACACCTCCATCCCTAGTGCCTGCTCACACTCCCATCCCTAGTGCCTGCTCACACCTCCATCCCTAGTGCCTGCTCACACTCCCATCCCTAGTGCCTGGTCACACCTCCATCCCTAGTGCCTGCTCACACCTCCATCCCTAGTGCCTGGTCACACCCCCATCCCTAGTGACTGGTCACACCTTCATCCCTAGTGCCTGCTCACACCTCCATCCCTACTGCCTGCTCACACCTCCATCCCTAGTGCCTGCTCACACCTCCATCCCTAGTGCCTGGTCACACCTCCATCCCTAGTGCCTGGTCACACCTCCATCCCTAGTGCCTGGTCACACCTCATCCCTAGTGCCTGGTCACACCTCCATCCCTAGTGCCTGGTCACACCTCCATCCCTAGTGCCTGGTCACACCTCCATCCCTAGTGCCTGCTCACACTCCCATCTCTAGTGCCTGGTCACACCTCCATCCCTAGTGCCTGCTCACACCTCCATCCCTAGTGCCTGCTCACACCTCCATCCCTAGTGCCTGCTCACACCTCCATCCCTAGTGCCTGGTCACACCTCCATCCCTAGTGCCTGCTCACACCTCCATCCCTAGTGCCTGCTCACACCTCCATCCCTAGTGCCTGCTCACACCTCCATCCCTAGTGCCTGCTCACACCTCCATCCCTAGTGCCTGGTCACACCTCCATCCCTAGTGCCTGGTCACACCTCCATCCTAGTGCCGCTGCTCACACCTCCATCCCTAGTGCCTGGTCACACCTCCATCCCTAGTGCCTGCTCACCTCCATCCCTAGTGCCTGCTCACACCTCCATCCCTAGTGCCTGGTCACACCTCCATCCTAGTGCCGGTCACACCTCTATCCCTAGTGCCTGGTCACAACCTCCATCCCTAGTGACTGGTCACACCTCCATCCTAGTGACTGGTCACACCTCCATCCTAGTGACTGGTCACACCTCCATCCCTAGTGCCTGCTCACACCTCCATCCCTAGTGCCTGCTCACACCTCCATCCCTAGTGCCTGCTCACACCTCCATCCCTAGTGCATGCTCACACCTCCATCCCTAGTGCTTGCTCACACCTCCATCCCTAGTGCCTGCTCACACCTCCATCCCTAGTGCCTGTCACACCCTCCATCCCTAGTGCCT